>NC_056476.1:31785627-31900627 GCF_008729295.1 Plectropomus leopardus | reverse complement strand
TAGCATAATGTGCTTTCGCCTCGGGCTGCATACTTTATTTGCCATCTGCGTTGGACTCCCTTCCCCCGGGAGGGCGCATACACACATACACACACGCACACAGACCTTGACACACACTACCCCCCAAACCAAAACCACAACCCGCTCCTTCCGTCGCGGCCGGAGAGAAATGGCTTTTCAATGCAGAAACACACACTGTGTCAGTGTTCCTCTCACACTCACACACCCCCCTGTGCTCTTAATTGTTGGGCCCCGATGACTTCTGTCAGCAGACAAGAAGTTCAGCTGAAAGGCGAGGATGGAGGGACGCTGCTCTCTCTCTCCCTCCATTTTTTACTCATGGATCAATGGGTCGAGTGAACATAGAGACGGAGCAAAGAGGAGGGGGCTGTTTTTTTTTTTTTTTGAAGTGTTCAGGGTCTCAAGATTCAGCAGTAAAACAGCTTGTTTGTTGTTGTGTTGTGAGTGTGTGTGTGAAAGCATAGAGAGAAAGGTGAATACAAAAGCTGAGGCATAGGGAGCTGTTATTTTCATTGTGTGTGTGTGTGTGTGTGTGTGTGTGTGTGTGTGTGAGTGTGTTGTCCACTATAATTAAGTCAAAAGGCTCAAAAGGACTGTGGAGGTGAACAGCTGTTCCGCCTCTTGCCTGTCCTCCTTAACACACTCACACAAACTCACACACATGCTCTCTCTCACACACACACACACACACACACATGGAAGGAGAGAGCATGCGAGGGGAGAGAAAGAGAGAGAGAGAAATTATTGAATTACAGAGTGTTGAATTATCAAGGAAACATTTTGGATTTTTTTTCTTCAGATTTTTAGATAGATTAGATGTCACTGATTGCTGATTATTTTTTGGTAGGCAACTTTTTATTGGGATTTTCTCATGTATTTAAACGAATTTATTTTGTAGTAAACGTTGGTGGGAGTTTTACAATTCAAACATGTGGGATTTAAATTTACTACATACATATTTAATAAATATACATTTTATTAATTTGGTCATTTGTATTTTGCATTATATGTGAATTTAATATCAGTGTATTTTTTTTTTAGCACTTATGGAAAGAAACATGGAAACTTAGATGTGTGCATAGCCCAAATTACATTTTCTTCCTATAGTCGTGCACTCTGACATAAACACATCAACAAATGTAACAATGAAAACAATATTTGTATGAAGCATACATTTCTGTATTTATGTGCATGTGTGTGTGTGTGTGTGCGTGTGCTGCAACTAGAAATAACCACAACCATGTAAACACATGCACACGCAAAGCACTGAAACAATTAGCATATGTTTCCCCTAGTATCTGAAATTAGTGTACTAGGTCAAGACAACACGCTTTCATTTAATAAATACGAGAGCAAGAACAAGAGCACAATTACCATTATCTGTGTGTGTGTGTGTGTGTGTAATTCCTGTAGGAATGCTCCTCAGCCTTTTGAATAGTCCCTTTTGAATAGTAACAATCTGTGTGTAATACATAAAAGCAATTGCATTTATTAGTGGTTTAAGTACTAAACAGAGCGATATTAGGAGGATATTAGGTTAGTCTTTCTCTGTGATTCCACCTCATTTATTACAAATGATTGAAAATAACTTGCCATTCTGAACTCTGTGTGTGTTGATGTCTGTCCTCTGCTGCCCAGGAAAGAGTTAAACATGTTTCACTTTTAAAGACTACTAAAGGGATTATTATGATTTCTGGCAAAAATATATTTTTTGCAGTCTGTGACTTGTTTATTTGAACTAGCTCATAATGTAAATACAATTGTCTTTTTGATGTTGGTAATAAAAAAAAAAAAAAAAAAAATTCTTGATACATTATTTAGCTCATTTATGTTCTTGCTCTTGCCTGATTTTTAAAAAATGTCACTCTCAGAAGAGCTGAAATCTTTATTTGCTGGTGTGTGTTTAGTCTTCCTTAAATAATGTTTTAAGTTGTATATCCAACATCTTCACCACTATGTGTTTGGCATCTCTAGCTCGGCAAATGTTACAGACTTTTTGCTTGGAGGGGTTCCCAGCTTTTTAAAATCATTCACACTCACACACATCCCTGCCATCATGTGTATTGTATGTGTAAGCCCAGATGCACACAAACTCACACTGTCACACACTGTAATAATTCAGCAGTTTTTAGAGGGAGATTCACTCTGTACTAAGCAAGAGATTAAGCACCTCTTCAAATGTGGATCCAGTGTGACTGTGAAAATGCGCTTGTCAAAAGTATGATAAGTACATAGCATTTATATGACAACATGATGAGCCAAGGCCTTTCCAGCTCCGAGGTATATTAGGTAGAATATCCAACTGTAAAGAATGCACACTTATCTCAGTGCCTTTCTAACCAAGTTTAACCCTTTGACACCTGAGCAAATTTGGTTGATTCTTTCAAAAACATGGGAGGAAGGCAACTTAAATAGAAATGGCCCAAAAATGGGCAAGAAATTAGTAAGAGGTTACAAGAAAATGACCTAAAAATAAGTAAAAAGAAAAAGAAAAAGAAAAAAAAGACCTTAAAGTGCTAATATATATGTTAACATAGTTTTCTGGACATTTTTAATAATATCCTGTAATCCCTCCAGCTAAATTTAAGTCCTTCCTTGTTTTTTTTTTTCCTTTTCTTTTTGCAATGTGCAGGACATTTCTTGTTAGGTTGCTCACTACCTTTTCTCCCGTGTTTTTAAGAGAAAAAAACTAATTTTCTCACATTTTACAGGTTTAAATGCTCATCAAAGACGTCCGAACGCAGCACAGGAAAACTGGTGTTAATCCAGGTGTTAAAATAATAAACTGAAATTTAAAAAGCAGTGTTGCTGCATGAAGTCCACTTTACTTTTACCTAATAATCTTTAAAAAATTAGTTAATGTTTGATTTTTAACTTGAAAATGCTTTTCATTTCAGATGTGCTTGTTCATTGCTGTTTTAAGACAGTAGTAAAATAAAATATTCAGTGTATTTCCCTCTGTGTGTGTTGCAGGTGGCAGGGATGAGCCTTCCAGTTATATATGTACCACATGTAAGCAGCCCTTCCCCAGTGCCTGGTTCCTGCTGCAGCATGCCCAGAACACCCACGGCATTCGCATATACCTGGAGTCCAATCCCTCCAGCACTGCCCTCACCCCGCGCATCACTATGCCTCCACCTATGGGCAACGACTCCATCCCGCAGTCCCCTCTCACCAACTTTCTTGGGGACAACAACCCCTTCCATCTGCTTAGGATGGCGGGCCCCCTGCTCCGGGAGCCTCCTCCAGGCTTCATGGAGAACCGCCTTCCCAACACACCTCCATTCGTCAGCCCGCCTCCCCGTCACCACCTGGACCCCCATAGGCTGGAACGCCTTAGTGCAGAGGAAATGGGCCTCATCTCACAGCACCCCAGTGCCTTTGAGAGAGTGATGCGGCTCACGCCCATGGCCATGGAGTCCCAGTCAATGGATTTCTCCAGGCGGTTACGTGAATTGGCGGGGAACAACAACAGCACCACTCCACCACTGTCACCCAGCAGAGCCAACCCTATGCACCGACTGCTGAACCCCAACCCCTTCCAGCCCGGGCCCAAATCACCCTTTCTGAGCACCCCTCCCCTACCACCCATGCCCCCAAACAGCACCACCCCTCCCCAGACACAGAATAAGGTCAAATCCTGTGAGTTCTGTGGCAAGACCTTTAAGTTCCAGAGCAACTTGGTGGTGCATCGGCGCAGCCATACTGGAGAAAAACCATACAAGTGCCAGCTGTGTGACCACGCCTGCTCCCAGGCAAGTAAGCTCAAGCGCCATATGAAGACCCACATGCACAAGGCTGGATCACTGACAGGGCGCTCAGATGATGGACTGTCCACCACAAGCTCCCCAGAGCCAGGCACCAGTGATGTCACAGGGGAGGGCATGAAGAATCGCGATGGGGACTTCCAGGGGGAAGGTAATGAGGAAGAAGATGAAGAGGAGGAAGAGGAGGAACTTGAGAATGAGAGTCGACCAGAATCCAACTTCAGCATGGAGTCTGAGTTCTACCGAAACAGGGAGAATGGCTCTAAACCCCCCTCAGAGGAGAAGTCATCACTATCTCTTGAGAAGATGGTGGAAGGTGGGGGGCTCCACTCTATACAGCAGTACAATAATTTGATAGTTGACAATCGTAAAAGGATGCCCTTCTCCAAGAGGGGCTCAGATGGCCAGCGGGACACTGGGGATGAGGATTCAGTGGCTGGGGAGATGGACCACAACCAGCAGGAAGAGAGGACAACCATTAATGGCCGGAACTGTGGCTCTGGCGACTCATTCTCAGGCCTGTTTCCCCGTAAGCCAACCCCTATCACCAGCCCCAGCCTGTCCAACTCCTCAAACAAGCGCATCAAGATTGAGAAGGACTTGGACATTCCCCCAGCGCCCCACATTCCCTCTGAGAACGTCTACTCCCAGTGGCTCGTGGGCTATGCTGCCTCACGCCACTTCATCAAAGACCCTTTCCTAGGCTTCACTGACTCCAGACAATCGCCCTTCGCAACCTCCTCTGAGCACTCGTCTGAGAACGGCAGCCTGCGGTTCTCAACGCCTCCGGGTGACCTGCTGGATGGAGGCCTGTCGGGCCGCAGCGGCACCGCCAGCGGAGGCAGCACTCCTCATCTGGGTGGAGGTCCAGGCCGGCCCAGCTCCAAGGATGGCAGGAGATGTGACACCTGTGAATACTGCGGCAAGGTGTTCAAAAACTGTAGCAACCTGACGGTGCACCGGCGCAGTCACACTGGCGAGAGGCCCTACAAGTGTGAGCTGTGCAACTATGCCTGTGCCCAGAGCTCCAAGCTCACACGCCACATGAAGACACATGGCCAGCTTGGTAAGGAGGTCTACCGCTGTGACATTTGCCAAATGCCCTTCAGCGTGTACAGCACTCTGGAAAAACATATGAAAAAGTGGCATGGAGAACATTTGATGACCAATGAGGTCAAAATTGAACAAGCAGAGAGAACCTAAACCAGATTCTCTTTTTCCATACTCTGCGCCACACTTTGACTTAAAAAAAAATAAATGGGGTAGCTGGATACTCTTTTTCTGAAATGTTAATTTTGGGTTAATTTTGTGTTTTTAAGAAACTGCCAACTGAGAAAAAAAAATGAAAACAGAGATCCTAACACCATTTGAAGCTGTCTAAACTGCCTCATTTGGAGTTCCTTTTTACAATCAGTCAGTTGAGTTATAACATGTGTGGAGCCTTTAACTGTGCAATAATTTCTGTATTTATTGGATTTTGTATTTTGGCATGTGCAGGTACATTATTATTTAGGCATTTCTTTAAATTTTGTTTTACTTTAAATTTGTGTTACTCTGTTTTTTAAAAACCCACATGATATCCTGAGATTTTTTTAGAAGACAAAAGTCAATTTTGAGTAATCTTTTTTGGCCGCTGCTTGTAGGAAATTGTATATTAAGCTATTAAGTGATTTCTTGAAGACAAGCTGAATTCAGTCTTCAATTTGAAAGTGGCGTTATCTCAGAATGCTAGAATTAGTCTATTTTGTGTGATGAAGATACGCGGACAACAATCCTTTGGCACTGTAGCATGAACTAAGTTTAAAACATGTTAATATAATTGGATATGTAGCACTGAGCGTCATATTTGACATTAAATCAAAGAGGATCCCAAGGTTCAAAAACCCTGTCTCCTCCTGAAAACATCATTCCAGCCACAAGATTCTAGATAAGGCAGCTGCTGACTGGTATGTCGTACCAAGCCCTGACTACGCTATGACAACCGTCCCTCATTTTACTACCCCCACCCCCCATCTTATCAACACTCATACATCCATGTATTATATTTTGCATGCAGCCATATGACTGAGGCTATATTATTTATTTGGAGTAATGTGAGCATGAAGCCATGCAATATGAGTATGCGTTCAGATAGATAGAAGAATGAAACAAAAGAGTTAGCACAGGGGCATCTCAGGGTAAACTATACTACTTTTCTTGATTTACCCATTCATTCCTTTGCTTTCAGAAGCATTCCCATTTCAACACGTTCTCATCCCAAGTTGTCCCATATTGCAGCTTTGCATTGGACTTCTGCATCTAAATATTATGCTTTAGGTATCCTTCTTTTTGTTCGGTGGCATGACGCTGCACATGGTCATGTTAAGACAACAAAAGCACGTGGCAACAAATGCCAGAATGTCAACATACGCATGAGCTGGCAAGGATGGTTACGATTAGGGGCAAAGGTATAGAAAAAAACATCACATTCACACAGGAATCAAACACTGGACTCCTGCATCAAAGTCTGGGTTTGTTTGATGCATCCATCTCCCTTCTCGCCCGCCTAACGGGCACCCTCATGCTCCTTATATTTCATCGTTACCAGCAGCATTTCAACCTGACACTATCAGTTTACGTCTAGTCCCCCCCCCCCCCCCCAAATCCCCCGCCCCACACCACAACTAATCAGGCTAATGCCCATCTTTATCTTTAATTCCAAGTGATTAGACTTTTCATTTAAATTAAAATTATAACATTAATTAATTATTACTGAATGAGTTGTTAAATGTATGTGCATATCTGAGAGATGGCACTACTTTAACTAGGTTTTTGAAGACAATTCATAATTCTCAGATTTTATTGTTGAGATTTATAATAATCAACATCCCTATGCATTTTTGTGCTAAAATATCTTACAAGTTCTTAAAAAGTGATACAGTAAATTTGACTTACATTGTCATAGTGATTCTATCATTATGTGATCTGATTAATGAAGTTCCCTCTCCAGGAATATGAATCCTTCAAAGTTTCACTGTTAGTTGTGGGACAGTTTTGTGTAGAAGAGGAAATATATATAAATATCAGTGTGTGCTGAAGTAGTGCGACTTATAGTTAGACAGGCTGCATCAGTTGGCTCCATCCATTCCTTCTTCTAAATATCATAACCCCAGTTTTCATCAGGCCCCATCCACCTTCATCATGGCACTTTGTTTCTTTTTTAATCTGATCTGATTTTAATGCTGTCAATGTATACATTCAGAGCTCTGAACAACAGACCCGCACTTTATGATTTTTCCGTCCAACACACACACACACACATACACACACAGAGCTGGACAGAAAAGGTACTTATAGGGTCTAGGGCTTGGGATCTCCCGACGCTGAAGTGCCCAGGGTTGTTAGGCTAGGCTTTCCCAATGCTGGCACTATAAATTAAAAAAAATAAATAAAAAATATATATATTTATTTGGGACAGTTTTTGTACTGCCATTCAATTTGACATGAGTGTGCCTTGAATAATGATCTTTCTATTTAATGTCTCAGACAAATGCAACACGTTTTATGAAGCATCAAATTGAACCATAAAAAAAAGGAAATTTGTGTTAACTTTAACTTGAAATTTGACATTTCAACAGAAATATTTAAATCGGTACACATGAAACAATGCTGAGTTTAGGTTTAGGAGTACCCAGCACAATATCAGCGTGTCTGTGTGTGTATATATGTTTGCATATGTACATATCAAGGCACAAACCTATATATAGATATATATCAACTTCCATTCATAAGGACAAGAGTCTGTCCCACAACAGACATTTTCAGGAGTGGACATAAGCCACACAAAAAGTAAAGGAAGAGACTCCACAAAATCAGGAAATGCAGAACTAAAAAAGGATTTAGTGCACTCTGTCTTAAAATAAGTTTACAGTATTGAAACAAGTACAAGGGTAAAATAATATTTGTGTGTATGTGTGTTTTAAACAAACAACTATTTTTTTTCCAGGTTTGCTTCTAAAGTTTCTCTGAATGCCGTAGTGGCAATTTGTAAATTCTTTTTCTTTCCTTTTTTTTCTTTTTTTTTTTGGTGACGGGGTTTTAGTATATATATATATATATAAATATATATGAATATATATTACATTTTTCTTGTTTACTGTAAAAGTATACCAGTATTTGTAATATTGGAGAATGCCTGGGCATTTTACAAAACTAGAAAAAAGATTGTTTTTTATTTTTTATTTTGCAGTCCAATTTAAATTGTGGGTCTCTTAAACTGTTTTGTCACTGTAACTGTAAAAGTCTTGAGTTTTAGTAACTTTTATTCTGCCTTGGGTGTAATGAAATAAAAAAAATAAACAAATTAAAAAAATGACTGTGCTGTAACAAACTTGGATTTGGTGGCGGACTGGCTGTTGGGGTGGGTGTGGGTGAATGGGTTTTGTCCCTGAGAAACGACAGAACGTTTATTCTGCTTTTCAGGAAAAACACACTGAGAATCCTGACTTGTATCTATTTTTCTTCTTCTGGAATGGATTATTCTTCATGGATGGTTTGAAATACATGTGTAGGCACTTACTGTCTTTCCTAAGGAGCTTGTCTTTTTTAACTTCTAGGCTGTGTGCATCCTTTTGTGAAAAGGGTACTGGGAGTACCTCGGGACATCTTGCTCTTCTATCAGGTGCAGGGGGGAGGGGGATGAGATACAACTCACAGGCTGCCACAAGCTCTCTGTCCTCTCATTGGACAGGATCCACCTGGTGAATTTGTACTGTTGAAATGGATCACATTGTACAGAAGGGGGCCAAAAGGTTGTTTGACGACCTTTTAGCGACAAAATCACAAGACAATGTTTTGTTTACTGCTCAATTGGTTGTACATAGTTTTCTATGACTACGCTGTTTTCAATTTGTTTGATTTTTTTTTTCTTTTTGTTTGTTTGTGGTTTCTAACTGGCACTGGCAGTGACTTCCTTTGTCTGAGGGTGGGGTTGGGGGTGGGGTATTCTGTTTGACCTTTGTGACCTCCATGTCAGTTTTCAAGCACATGCCTCCTCCCTTGATATTTCTCGGCATGAGAACAGAGCACAAATACAAGCTGTTACAATTCTTCATCCTCCTCTTGTTTGTCTCATTTTGTTTTTGAACAGAGAGGGAGCAGAGACATACACTGAGGGACAGACACCTGAAATATTGTTCACAAACTCTGAAATTCTGCTTGAGGTTTCAGGCATTATTTAGTGCGAAATACACATTTCTGGCTGCTGACACTGACCACGAAACCCACAGTCAAGTGAACACCTGCAAATCAAAGAAGTGCCGAGATGAAGAAGGAAACAGCCTGACTATATTCCATTCCTATAGTGCTTTTTAAAACTCATAGGATGGCGGTGGTGATAGTTAGTGCTTTAGATAAAACCCTGAAAGTTTCCCATCAGCAGCGCCACTCGAAAAGAAGCAGAAGCTTATTCAGTATGGCTGCATTTACTTAATTCTGTCCTGTTTTTATTGGCTCTCCCACAAGCTTCTTCAATAAAAATCAAACTCCCACATTCCAAGTCTGCTTAATTTAGAATCCCTCATGTTTGTATTAAAAAAATCATCAAAATAAAAAGCAGCATTTAGCCAAAATTGAGAAAATTTTTAATCATCATCATTTAATCATTTTTAATCTGTACTGTTCCATAATGAGGAGGGGGGAAGGGGCTTCTGGAGTAGAGATGTAATACTGTTTGTGATGTCACTTTATTTAAATACTTGAACTGACTCCTACAGGCTGCTTATGTTCTCTATGATGTCACTGAGGTGCAGCCATTGGACACCACTGGCTGGTTACAGTAAACACCACTTTGAGACTCCTGCTGTCTCCTGTCTCCTCCTTTTTTTATGAAGTGCAGCATAAAATGTTGGTGGCTGCAGCAGCACACAGGATGCACAGAAATGCAGTAGAATAAAAACAATGGGCTCTATTTTGTGCTTGGCGCAAGGCAGTACACGGCGCAACGCAAATGTCATTGCCAGTGTCAGACCGGCGCAGTTGTCATTTTCATGTCCTTTAAATAACAAATGTACCTGGGCCCATCTGTGCGCCCCTGGTCTATTTTGAGGCAACAGAAAGGGAATGCGCCATTGACCAAATAAAACCTGGTCTGAAGTTAAAAGCCTAGTCTGCTTCCTGCTATTTAAAGGGCGGATTATTCAGAAAGCAAGATGCACACTTAGGGCACATTACAGGATGCAGGAAGGTGCCAGGCTGAACTACATGTGCTGATGCCAGTTAACCCAAATATGCCAGCAGCAACAGGGACACTGAGAGATCAGCTGGCTCCTCCTGTTTCTGCTTTTGTTTTCAAAGAGATCTTGATCTCAGTGGGGTTCTTATCTTGTTAAATAACATATATATATAGGCTACATGTGTATGCTGAGCGCCTAGCTTTGTTTACCCCTCCTCCTCATATCACTGTACACTTTTCTGCATTGTAAGGCCGTTTTGGAGGTTCCAAAAAAATGATGGAACCTGCATGCCACGTCCTCTGATGCCTGCTTTACCTCTGCTGCTTTTGGTGGATATCCGCTGCTTCCGCAAATTATCTGCTGGCACGCCTTCACCTGGCACACAAGCAGATTGGTTTCTTCTGCAGAACACCTCTCACATCTGTAATTCGCCAAATCCGTCATTTAGATTGCAATCCGCCGATTCCTGGCGCATTAGGCTTTTAATAATAATGGGAGTAATGGGAGCTGATGCACAGATTGGTTCATTCATGTTCCGCCCAAAACACACCCATGACTAATTCAGAGTCTAAATACAATCCCTCTGCGCCGTGTGCCCCACCTGGCACCCAGATTATCCGCTGTTTAACTAGCAAAATGGACTTTGGCATGCCCTAAATGCATTTGCGCCATGTATTTTAGACCATGCGCTTTAGACCATACGCTATAGATTGTCTAAATAGGGCCAAATGAGTACACAGAAGAAGAGTCTGTGGAATATTTCAGATTGCTTGGTCTGCTCAAAGCTTTTTCACACATCCCACGATTACTGTTATCCTGTTCAGAGCTACACTGCATGTTCTGAATGGTGCAGTCATTATCAACACAATTCCCTCTCCAATTAAAGCAAAAATAAATATTTTAAATTTGAGCATTTTAAAGCACCTTCACATTGCACATCATATGTTAACTTTGCAGTGTGGATATTAACTCAATACACTGTAAGTACATTTTAATGTCTTGAGTGGATCTGTAATTAAATCTTTTTATATTTATTGTAGGTATGACTGAATTCCTTTAAACATATAATTTACCTTATTTAACCCTTTGGAACCAGAGCAAATTGACTTGATTTCTTTCAAAAACATGGGAAAAAGTAGCAAAAGAAGAAATGACCCAAAAATTAGCGAGAAATTATTAAAAAAAAAAAAAAAAAGAGCAAGACAATAACCTGAAAATGATTTTTTTAAAGAAAGAAAAAACTTTTTTTTTTAAAAAAGAAAGGCAAACAAGACAAAAAAAATGCTTTAATAATTATGTAACATAACTTTTAAATATGTAATCTGATAATTTTTTTAATAATTGCCTAAATCTACTAATTTCTTTTATCTTGCTTGCCAAGTTGCTCATTGCCTTTTATTTATGCTTTGAAAAGCAATTGCACCAATTTGCCCAGTGTTTGAGGTTTAAATACTTGTGAAAGTGTTTGGGAGAAGCGCCAAAAAAGTGATGTCATTTTAAGTTTCCAAGGTTTAACTCTGAATCCCTCAGTGAGAAAACATTTTAAGTCTTAACTTTATTTTTTCAGATATGTTCTATTTAAACCAGGTGAAGCAAATTGAACATATCTTAGTTGACTGTTATCAGATACTTGTGTTTTCATGGCAAGTACCAGTATGACTGAATTACCTCTATAACTGAATCAGAAACATACAATGAAATTATTTTAACTTCCTGTTTATCCAATAGTTTGACCAGTTTAAACCAAGTTCAGTAAACTTTAAAACATCGTACTAATTAGTTCATGCCACCACTATCAGTTCACTTACATATATTGTAAGTATTTCAGTTTTCTTTTGAAATCCACAATTACACCTGAAACTCTGTCAAAACATCACAAACAGCGTGTTGATCAGATAGTTAGGAGCAGTGACCTTGAACACATCTCATTGGACTGCTCTCTTGTTAATGGCTACACTTAGTTGCAATAATGTCAACGTACATACTGTAAGAATATTCGAATTTCTTTAGGGTGCCTGGAAGTATTTCTGATACCTTCAGTGAAAACAGTTATACATCTCATTTATAATCACTGTAAACACACTTATCCTCCCAAATCAGTGTCTTTTCTCTTGTTGACTGCGCTGATTGAAAGGTGTCAGCAAGTGCTGCTCAATAACATGTTGAACCTGCCATCAATCAGTGGGGCTTCAACTTTTTTAAAGGCCACCATAAAAAAATAAAATAAAATAATGATCATTGAATGTGAAATTGAATAAAGTCTAGTCAGCTTAAGTGATCACAGTTATCACAGTCAGCTTTACCATAAAACACACATCTGTCAACTTTTTCCAAAAGTCAGCACAACAGGAGTCATTGTGGACTGATTGAAACCAACATGGAAGAGCCAAAACCTGCAGTTCTTATAATGGCCACTTGAGGCTGGCTCCAAAAAAACAGTCAGTCCCCACAGACCCCAATGTTTTTTTATTTTTATTTATTTGTTTTTAAATATTCTTATTATTTATATTTAACAGATAACATGTACATAATAAAACAAATACTCACCCAACCCACAACCAACCCCCAGGCATCCTCTTGTGGTTACAGAAAAAAATAAAGAAGTTATTAAACAATTACACAAATGGACAAACATGACACAACAGCTTATTCAAGACAACCTAGACCTACAGTAACAGTCCCATTACAGAGAAGACTACTACAGAGTACTACTCTGTTTTCTAGGTCTGGTCATCCCAGTCCGTTATGTCCTTGAAGTTATTAAAATTATTTAAAAAGCCAGCCAGCAGAGTCCAGCCTCAGGATCTGAGCCACTGGCTCATGAGGGAGCAGACTCTCAGCAATATAACTGGGGAGCTAAACCATCATGAGCTTTAAAAGTAATCAGTAAAATCTTAAAATCATTCTGAAACTTACTGGTAACTACTGAAGAGAGGCTCAATCAGGAGTGATCTTTTCCTCTAGTTTGTTTATTAACTGCCTTTTGTAAGAGCTCAAGGCGCAAGATGCTTGATGCTTGGAGTCTACATGTTCTCTCATTGTCAGGGCAGGTTTTGCCTGGATTCCACCCACAGTCTAAAGACATGCATGTCAGGTGGTGACTCTAAATTGCCTGTAGACGTGACTATTGTGTGACTGGTTGTCTGTCTCTATTACCCCTTTTCCACCACATTTAGCATGTGTTACATGAGTTTTTTAACACAGGAAAATCCCTTAAAAAAGGCCATAGACTTTTTTCCCATTGCCAGTAGACCAGAGCTGTGTTCACGGCCAGCTCGTTCTCACTCATTCGTTCTCACTCAGCCAGCTCGTTCTCACTCAGAACTTGTCAAATTGAACACACACACACACACACACACACACACACACACACACATACATATATATATATTTAGAATATAGTTGCCAAAAGTTAAATGCAGTTGAATCTGGTCAAGCTTTTACATAGAAACACAACCTGCTGAGGCCAGACCTGTGGGACATTCAACGGTGCATTACCAATAGTATTTAGATAAATAAATAAATAAATAAATAAATTAACTAAATAAAAAACAAAAAAACAAAAACTTGAATGACATTTCAAGCATCATTTACCATGAAAATACAAAAATCTATATTGATAGTCAGTAAGTATTCTCAGTATCATTGACACATCTCAGGATCAACTTAGAACCAGAACACTGACACATCTGTGGCGGCATAAACCATTGCTATGGTTGTGTTTGACTGACAACACAGTCCATGAATTTCGAAAGATGGGGTCATTGAATACATTTTGGGTCAAAGTATTGCGTCTTGATAAAAAAAAAAGAAAAGAATATAAGTGGAGTCAAATCTGCACCCCAAAATAAGGTCATAACATTTCAAATTTTTCTCTGTTATTTTAATTTAAGTTCATCTTCCTATTTTCACAGTGGTGGATGACAAAGGAAAAGAGATCCAGACCCAGAATTAGTCTGAGGGAGGCAGGAATACGGAGTCAGTTGTGATTTGGCTTGAGTTTGAAGGCAAATGGCTAATTAAGGCTTTTACCGGCTGGCCTGCACTTTGAAGTCCCGTACAGGGGGGGATTATCCCAACCAACAGAAAGAAAGTGAGTGGGAAGTAATGAGAGCCAATGGCCAATTTTGTGGTTTCGTCCTCAATGTTGATAATGATAATATGAATCTTTTGGATTTTGTACTGTAGGTCAGACAAAACACAACATTTGAAGATGTATTCTTAGACATCTGAATAATGAATCCATCATTAAAGGAAAAATATAAGTAGCAGCCCTGGTTTATGTCCTTTTGGATCCCAGATCTGAAAATTGGCAAATCGGCATTTTCTTGAGACCGTTTTCTTGTTGTTTTTTGTTTAAGTTTCTCATCACCCTCTTCCCTTGTTTTTGAAAGAAATTAGGCTAGTTTCCTCAGGTAGCAAAGGGTGAAGGATCTTTTGATTCATAGAGTGAGACCACAGAGCTCCAGCAGAGCTGCAACATGCAGTGTGACAGGACGAGGATGACCTCCTCTCTGCCACCATTATTAGCCCTGCAACCTGCTTTTATTTCCACTACCTCAAAAGTGTGTGTGTGTGCGCGTGTTTGTTTGAGAGAGTGGGGGGTTGGATTAAGTCAGACAGACACCTCTGGTTATTCAGACGTATGGAATTATTTCAAGACCCTGACTGGCTGTCAGCGCTCGCTGCGCCTCCTCCCCTCCTCATTAAAAAAAGAAGCAACTTCAAATGACTTAAGCCGCTGGTCGTCAGCGCCAAAGCCACACTGTTGACAGGTACAGTAGGGTCTTAAGCCTTCAAGATCAACGCTGCTATTCTCCCTGACAAAATCCCCCCGCAGGGCTCCTCCCCGACTGGCAGAGGAATGAAGGAGGGAGGTAGAGGGGGTTTGGAGGAGAAAGAGAGAAGGGGTCAGAGGAGGAGGTGTCATAATGTCAGGAGGTATAGCTGGGAGAAAAGGGATATAAAGGTTAGTGGCGGGCTGTTTCATTATTGCAGAGGTTTCATGGCCCATCAGGAAGGAGTCCCCTGGCGTGGCTGCTAATTATTAACATTATTATTCAGCAGCCTCGTCCCTGTCCAACTGATTGACATGCCTGTTTCATGGCTCTCCCCAAAAAGCAGCTATCATGCTCCTCGCTCTCTGCCTCACTTCCACTGTCAATTTCCCTAAGCAAATGAATCATCATCTGACTTCTCCTCGGCTGAGTTTGATCCCAGAGAGCACCACTGCACACAAATAAGCTCCTCTTCACACCCGAAATAAAGGAAACAAGGTAAGTGATTGTTAGGAAAGGCTCCATACATGTAGTGACGTGACTCAGCCCTTTGTTTCCCTTTGAATCTGCATATTGTTCCAACACAAAGCCTCATATCACTGTTTCTGAAATAAATACATCTCTGTGACAAAGCAGAAGCCATCGATTTATTTCAACTCACAATTGCTGCCTCTTAGACAATTACGCTCATGGAGTTTGTTATTATGGGATTGAATCAAAGCTTTCACATGTGGGAGAAAACAAGTGAAACAATAAAGAGAAAGTTAAATGCGACAGTGATTTCTGCTCTGCAACAAACTTGAGATTGTGGCATCTTATGTGTTTTATTCCTTTTTTTAATGCAAGCGTGGTGACAAACAGGGTGAGTCCTTTAAAAAGAGACAGAGAGAAAGAAAGAGGGAGATAGAGGGAAGTAGTGTGTTAGCGGTGGAAGTACTGAAGGCGCGCATAAGAGGTGCGTGGCGTCTTTTTGATATTCAGATTCGCCTGCCTACACACGGCATTATGACACATTTGGATGATCGCATTGTAGGATTAACGGGCCTGCCTTGTCATTTTCAACAACAATGCCACGATTTAGGGATGCTATTTCTTACACGGCGCTCCGCATTAACGCCCGGCCCAAAGATTTACATAAATCTTTGTCTTAAGATGAAAGCGGAGTGGGGCTTGAGACAATGAAGTTAAGCTTTGGAAATAGGAGAAAGAAGAGAGGAAGGAGAGCCGTCAGCAGGCGTTGGTGGCGGAGGGATGAAGAGATGGAAGAGAGAGGGGGGGAGAAAAGTTTGAGGATAAATCAACCAGTAGCCATGCTGATATTGAGAAAAACTGTACCCCCAGTCATCCTCACCAGAGTCCATATGCCAGAAATAATTTTAAAAAAGACACGAGGAGGGGATGAGGAGGGACATTTGCATTCCTATATCTAAGAGCAGTTGTGGAGGTGTGGGGGGCAGATAGAGGTGAAGGTGATGAATGCATGTGTGATTTAGTGTTCCATGGCTCAATGAAAGGCTTCCTTTTCATGACAGAAACTCTGGCTCTCTACACCCCCTCCCCTCTTCTCCCTCTGTCTCACCCTCTCTGTCCTCTAATCTCATGGCCTGCAGCAGTCATTGGGAAAAGTGCCCTAGATTGTTGCGCCTCCCCCTTTGCCTTGATTGGATTGATCCTGGCTGATTGGGAATCTGCTTACATTAAAGCTAGCGAGAAAAAAAAGATGGGATCAGATAGATCTGACCACTGAAGGCATTTCTTTGTGCTTTGACACAAAGAGGAAGAAAAAAAAAACATAAATTACAGGCCAGGAGAGACAGTAAGGAAGAGGTGAAGCATGAGCGACACTATCAGCACCATGATCACTCCGCTGCAGCCGTGTTTCACAGCCTCTGTTTCACACACAGATGAAGCCTTCCAGCTAACAGCAAGCAGAGCGTCACACCATCATGTTACCAGTCGTCACATTTGATCCAATGTACCACTGAATCTGAAAATGAGATTTCTACTTCTGTATTAGAACACATAGCAATCATTAATCAGTAAAATAAAAGGCAGAAATAACAAAGATTTAGCAGAGAGAGGAGATGTAAACACTGAGTGGTGGAAACTGTCAGACCATGCCAAGTAGGTTCATTCATTATAATAATAAATTGTTTAATGCATTTTTCAAAACACAGTCACGAAGTGCTTTACATGACAAGATCAAATAGTATACACATTCAAGGTTAATAAATATAAAAATAAATAACATAGACCAGTTAGAACAGAATAAATAGTCAGAATTCATGAAAGTGATAAAAGAGACGGAGAAACTAGACAAAGAGATCTACTGTAACTTTCTTTCATTATGGGGGCGCTGCTTCGGCTTACACACTCTGAAAGCTGACAAGTTGATCTTGCTTGAATTAATTATGGACATGGATGAAAAGAACTGAAAAGGGAAAATAAATATAACTATTAATCATAATTTATGTTGACTTTATATTTAATTGTTAAATTTACTTTAAATTTAGCTGTATTTATTTAATTTTCTGAAGTTGTTGCAACTTAAAAATTCTAAGTGGTACCCTATTATTTTTAAGTGATAGCTATGATAGTTATTCTGATTTAACTTGATCATGACAAATACCACTGTTCCACCAAAATAAGCATGTGCACATGCATTTTTCAAGCAAGGGTAAACCTGCTAAATGCTGGCTTTCCACACTCAATTCCCACTGTCAGTGAACACTGCACACTTTTTTTGTGTGTGTGTGGGTTGTTTTGTTGGTGTGTCCGTGCGACGTCACAGACAGGCAGGAGAGCAGGTAAACTGTAGACAGCAGCAGGAACAGAGGTCTTTGAGGTGCAGATGTATTTGGATCGGTGCTTTATCGCTGCTTTGAAGGACACAGACAGTAATTAGTGATGGCATGTCATTGCATCTCGCCATTTAAGAAGCTGAAATTACTGCGTTCACCCAGGTGTTGTGTTCTCATCCATGCTGATTGTAGCCGGAGGTGATAAAAACCTTTGTCATTTAACCCAGGTGTGAACGCTGATTGCATAAATGTAAATATATTTATACATATATATATAATCACTGATGTCTTTTTTGTCAGTTTTTCTGTGACACTATGTTTAACTCTATGTCCTCCCTCTAAATTTGAAGGTTTTTGAAAACAGTGCTCTCCATGTCTTCTTTGTCCTCTGCTGCAGTTTACCACTTGCGGGGTGGATAACTGATCTGCTGACCCATTCGCAACAGATGAGATTACGTGTAAATTGACATCGTTTTACTAAAACGACGCCTTGCTTTACTAGTCAAGTCAGGTCAAGTCAATTTTATTTATAGAGCCCCTTATCACAAAACATGGTTTGCCTCGGAGGGCTTTACAGTGTACGACATCCCTCTGCCCTTAGACCCTCACATCACCCAAGGAAAAACTCCCGAAAAAGAACCCCTGTAACGGGGGAAAAAAAAGGAAGAAACCTCAGGAAGAGCGGCAGAGGATGATGAGGGATCCATCTTCCAGGACGGACAGACGTGAAATAGATAAATAACAAAGGAAATACAATCATGGCAAAAAGGAAAGAGGAAGAGAGAGGGGAGGAGAGGGGGAGAGAGGCACAACAATAGTGGAAACAGATGCATGTCATATTACAATAACGATAGGTGTGAAATTATTAATTGCACTCTATGATGATGTTGAGGGTGATGATAAGAGTCTCATGCATATATTGATAGGGAGGTGTCCAAAGGCAAGATCACAGCACCGGCGCAACCAGGACCAGACCACGATCAGGGCGAGCGGGGGGCACAGTATCAGTACAGCCACAGCACGAGCACAACCAAAGGCAGGGTCACAGCATCAGCACAGCTATCACCACGGTCAGGCACAGCCAAGGTTACGGCCAGGATATGGGAAAACTAGGAAACAAGGGAGCAGGAATGCTCTCGAGAGGCAACAGGATTAGCGTAGTGCAGTTCAACAGACCCAGGCCGTAATCGCAAGCCCCAGGTAGTGACAGTACCACATGGCTATCACAGATGTAAGGCTAAGCTAAACTACTGAGGCTAAGCTAAGCTTGCAAACGGCAATGCAGTTATGAGACATGCATGATTTTCCGATGGCGGCATTAAGAGAAGGAAAAGGAGCTCAGCGTATCAAAGGAAGTCCCCCGGCAGGTTAAACCTATGTCAGCCTAACTATGGGCTGGTCCAGGCAACCTGAGCCAGCCCTAATTATAAGCTTTATCAAAGAGGAAGGTCTTAAGTCTACCCTTAAAAGCTGATACGGTGTCTGCCTCCCTGACCGAAACTGGAAGATGGTTCCATAAGAGAGGAGCATGCTAGCTGAAGGCTCTGGTTCCTATCCTACTTTTGGAAACTTCGGGAACCACAAGTAACCCTGCATTTTCAGAGTGCACTATTGAGAGCCTTAGGATTGTTTTATTTATTTCTTTGTTGTGGTTAATTCATGCACTCAAGATATCTCAAATTAAATCAACAATTATATATATATATATATATATATATATATATATATATATGTTGTGGTTAATTCATGCACTCAAGAATTCTAAAATTAAAATAATTATATCTATATATGTATATATATGAATATATATGCAAACACAGCCCGTAGTGAATCTTATTAATATATGATGCGGGTATACCACGGCCACATGGATACACCACCACCATCACACACATACATACACACACCTTCTCATGTCAACAACTGTCAGCCTCCGTGTCTTCCTCCACCACCGTCTGTCTCTTTTAGATTACTTCTTTCTATCATTCTGCATTATTTCTCTCTCGCTCCTCCTCTGTCTCTGCTAATCTCTATCGCCCATCTCCATCCTTCCTCAGTCCCACTGTAGGAGAAATCTTCTCCCTCCTCTTGTACCCCCACACCCTCTCCCCATGCATCCTACACCCCCAGCCTTTCTGTGGTCATAAAATAAACTAATGGAGTTGGAGTGACATCCCACCTTGAACCAGCGGGGAGGTTATTTACATCAGGAAGGGGTGGGGGGGTGACAACAGTGATTGGCCGCCTCAATCAGTCAGCCATGACGGACTGAGCGAGGCTCGTCAGATAACAGAGAGTGAGAGCGATACCAAGGAAGCTTCCTATGTTCTCCTCGCCTTGTATCCTTCCCTTTAACCTCGTCTTGTCTCCTTTTCTTTCACTACCTCAACTCTTTTCCTACTGTCTCCTTTCTTGTCTTTTTCTTTCCTTCCTTCCTTCTCATCTAATGTCCCCTCTCCTGTACTGTAATTCTGTCACCTCTCCTCCTTTTCCTTCCCTTTCTTGCCTCTTATCCCCCACATTTAACTCGTCTTCTTTTACTTTCTGTTTTTGCTTTTCTTTTAATTTCTCTTGTTTCCATCATGTCACCTGGCCTTTTTTCATCTTGTCTCATTCCTTCATGTCCTGTTTTGTCTCCTCTTGTTTTTCTTTTTTTACGTTCCATTCCTTTCCTGTCCTGTTTTTTTTTTTTTCCTAAGGTCTCTTGTCCTCCTTTTCCACACTATAAAGACGATCAAACTGTAATGTGTCTGGGCAGGTAGAGTCTACTTGAGCAAACAGAGATGATTGCTTTTGGGGCGACTTATTCCTCCTCCAGTAATTAAGACAAAGTAGCTCATAGCCTCTTCCATGAGGGATTTACCCACGTTACACCTCTCAACAATAAAGCACACAAAAAATGGAGAGAAAGGAGTCTCATAAACCTGATTTACCTTCCATCCTTGAAGAAATTTCACTTTACCTCAGCAGCTCATCTCAGATAATAACCAGATTTAATACAAAATAGTAAGCAGAAGTAATACGTTTTACTGTCCCTTTTTTTATTTTGACCGGAAAACCCTAAACACATACTTCTGTATCACTTTGGAGTTCAGAAAAGTGTATGTATGTATGTGTGCATCTATGTTGGAAAGACAGAGGTGAAGGGGGAAAGTGAGAGAAAAAGAACATAATGTGGGATCACTTAAAATAGAAGCATGGCTTTGATAAGGTCCTATGTCATGTTTTCTCTCCGGATCCAGACCTCTGAGACACCAGAGCTGAGCTTTGCAGAACACACACACAAACACACACACAGTTTTTTTCCCTTTGTCAGTTTATTTGTGAAATGATAAGACAATATGAACGGCTATACAAAGGCCTTAGCCTGCCAGCTGGACACATACAATACGAACACACGCAAACACACTCACACAAACTCACATGTACACAAACACACACAATACAAACTACTGCCCACCCAATTCCTATCTTTAGTGCCAGCCAAACCCCTGTGGCAATACACACACATCCATACACACATGGCACGTAATCACGCACGCACACACACACACACACACACACACACACACACACACACACACAGAGGCATGCAAAGTGTGCTTGTGTGCATATTCACTTAAATTATTGAGTCCTCCTCCATGTTCATATGCAGTATACAGAGTTCACAGAAAGACAGACATAGACAGACAGACTGATGGACGGACAGACAGACAGGAGATGCAGGGAAATCCAGGTTTTACATATCTGTCCATTAGGATCAGATTTGCTGTTATACTGTTTCACATCACATGTAATATTTCATTCAAACATTCATTGTGATTTACAGTTGGTTGGCTCTCTTTAAAACCTCTTAACACACACCCTTCCTGTTTAAGGAGCTGTGAGGTTCTCAAAATCATCTTCTTCCACACTGTTTGACAGTATCATATATTATCTGTCTGCTTGTTCACTTAGCTCTACAATGTTATACAGAGTGAAATATTCAAAGTCAAAAGTCCATGTTGTTATGGCCGTGCCCCTCCAAGTGATAATAGCTCTCCATACAGCATCAGTTAAGACACATTCCCCTAAATTCAGTCTGACACGATATCTTTGTATACTTATACTACTGTCATCCCCATCACTGTGGACCGGATTAAAAAACCTTAACAACTTCTGGAAATATTTCGAGGAACAATTTGCTGTGGATATTCATGGTCCCCAGTAGGTAAATCTTATCAATTTTAGTGACCCCTTTACCTTTCAGTGCAACCATCAGGCCAAAATATTCACTTTTACACTAAGTATCAAAGTAGTCAACAGGATGACTGCATTCACATTTGCTGTGGATGTTTTCTTTTTGACTTTTCCTGTGGTACCATTCTCATAGCATACTTTACATGTTTAGCTCCACTATGTAAGAAGATCAAATCATCAGCAGATGATGAGATGATGAGATGGGCACAAATATCAGTCATAAAGTACTATGTATCTTGTTACAAATTACAAACACTTGCTTATCAAATGTATCATAAAATACAAAATACTAGTATGATAAAATCTATTTGATTAAAATACATATAATGTGTAATTGTAATACATTCTATACAAACTGACCTTCAATTATAATATGTGATATCACATCACTATTATCACTTAGATTTTTGACATTTTGGAAAGTTGACCTTTTTGTTTTATTTGTCAAATAAAAAAACAAACTTCAAAAGCCCTCATTATTCTAATGAAAATGGTTGACATAAAACTACTCTACAACACACTTTACAACTGCACTGATTGACCTAATGAGGGCGCTCTGATTAAATGTCACATTTTTTTAACACAAATGTGATATCAGGCTGCTGCTTAGATTTGGACTTGAGCGGGACTGATGGTATATTTTGGCTTCCGCCATTCCACTGATTGGCCTGGCAGGGGGTGCCTTAATTAAAGGTCAAAATATCAAACTTTCAAAGGCCATAAATACTATGCCACCGGTCCGATTTGGAGAAACTTAAAGAGATGATGCATCTTGAGTGAAACACAAGGTGCACAAGGTAACTGCAGATATACCATAATGGGGGCTTTGAAAGTATACAAATTTTAATAAAAATGATAACAAACTGTTAAAATTAGTCTTTGTCAGGTAATTCAAGATTCTACTGACAGGTGTATAATCTTTAATTTTAGCCGAATATGCCCACTCTAGAAAAAGGTACAAGGTACAAGGTACATTTGTTGTCATTTTTCTTAAATGTGGTTTAGAGAAGAAAAGAAAAGAGAAGAAGAAATTCAATTGAAGTTGATCCTAAATCTTGCTACATCTTTTTGACATCGAAGGAGGAGTTGAGAAGTCTCTCAGCCTGGGGAAAGAAGCTGCTCCTTAGTCTCGTGGTTCGGCAGTGTATACTTCTGTATCTTTTTCTAGATGGCAGCAGGGTGAACAGACTATGGCTGGGGTGGCTGCTGTCTTTCAATATCTTTTGGGCTCTGTGCAGACACCTCACTTCGCCGAGGTCACTGATGCTCTGTAGATGGGAACCAGTGATGTTCTGGGCAGTTTTAATGACATGCTGTAGAGTCTTCCTGTCCTGGGCCGTGCATGAACCATGCCAATTTGTGTTTTCAGTCAGTATGCTCTCTATTGATCCTCCGTAGAAGTTAACCAGGATCTTGCTCTGGGATTTAGCCTTCCTAAGCTTCCATGGGAAGTAGAGCCTTTTCTGCGCTTTTTTTTAACCTGAGTGGTGATGTGTGATGACCAAGATAGGTTCTCAGTGATAGTAATTCCAAGGAACCAAGGAACTGTTCACCTGCTCCAAAAGCCTCTATTTTGGTCATTTTGTGCAAAGGAGCAGTAAAAATCACACTAACTTTCTGGCACTACAGGAATACAGCAGTGTGCTGATTACAAGACAAAGAGCATTGATTATCCCCTGGAGAAATAAGGGAATCTGTGGATTACACAACCTGTCCATAATCCACTTCACCTGCTTGTCCACACACACACACACAGAGAGAGCAGAGAGAGCAGAGAGATTTTGGTACTACTATCAAGAGTTAATCCCTACCAGCAGATTTCCATTGCATCAAAATGGACTAAGAAAATTTTACAACATATCTAACATGACCATGCATACGCAACACATTCTCACACTCAGTGACCTTCTGTGTCTACCTATGACATTTTAGGTATCCTTCTGTATCTGCTGTTTACGCTCTGGGATGTCAGTGATGTCAACAAATGCACATGGTGGGATGATGTCATGGAGGGATGACACAGCCCGTTACCATGATGACACAACATGCAGAAAGTGCTTGTGTTTACAACAGCGCAGACTGTCACAGTGGCTAGAATAAGCAAAAAAGCCATATGGTAAGGTGTAGAAAAAACATAGACACACACACACAGGAAGCGAACTCTGCACCCCTGCACAACAGTCAGTTGTTTGTGAGTCCCACCCATCTTTTCTCTTCCTTTTTATGCACCAAAAGCACTGACAGAGTAACACTGTTTTCTCTATTTCTTTGTGGAGTTTGCATGCCCTGTGGATTTTCTCCAGGTTCTGACTCTAAATTGTCTGTTTAGACAAATTGTACAAATTGTTCAAATGTGAGCGTGAATAGTTGTCTTTGTCTGTGTGTCAGCCCTGTGATAGTCTGGTGACCTGTCCAGGATGTACCCCACTTCTCACCCTCTGCGGTTTTAAGGCCAATGAATGAATGAATGCTATTTAACTTTCGGGTCAAAGCCACAGCAGGGACTAAGAGGCATGCGCAGAACGCCTAGGCCAGTTCAGGTGTAGTAAGATAACATAATTAAAGTTAAGATATTGGGGACTTTTGCATTATTACAACATCAAAAGGATATCAAAACAAAGTATGTACAAGACAAATAAAGCAAAAAGAACAATACAAGACACAAAACTCAACAGTTAATATATATATAGATAAATATATATGAAAGAGTAAATTGACCCCCAACTATATTATCTAGGTGTGTTAGTCTGACTTCAAGAAATTTAACTTTTTCAGTCAGACTAATATATTCACATGCAATTCAAAAGTCCAGTTTTAGTTGGACTAACACAATAATTCAACTTTTTCTGACATGATTTAAACGAACTGAGTGGCTTTCCACCGCAGCACAGAAGAGGAGTCGAGAGATTCAGCAGGACATTGGCATTGAACACCTGGCTTTCATTCAGTGCACTTAATTGACAATTTTAACTTTGTGTAGGACCACAGACATTTTTTAGGGCAGATGGAATTTGCCTCAACAAATCAGAATAATAATTGTTTACCTCTAACTTATTTTACTTCCTGGATAACTCATCTGCTCCCACTGCTAAGGACAAGAGACATAATAAATCACAGCACCACAAGCCAGAATCCTCAAGAGTTTACACATCAGGGACATCATAGCCCAGAGACAGGCTACTTTCAACATGCCAACGCACTCCTCTCTCTCGTCCTCCTCCTGAAGTTTGTTGACTGGTTGGGACCAACTTGTTCCTTCCTCCACCCAGCTCCTGTTTTATCTGCCCTAGCCCCCCCTTTCATCTACTTTCAAATACTGGCTTTGAAGGTTTACTGTGCAGGATTTTCCTACAAAGCAATAGACTCAAATGAAGCTCCTCTCAGTCCCTCTCAATCATCACTTATGACCTGCTAGAAGAGTGTGGCGATGTATCTGCAGAGACTCTATGTATATTTTCTGATCTTTCTCATTGTTCAGCACACATTCAACAGGAAGCTACGAATACCACTGACACAGAGCTGAAAAAATAAGCAACAAAAGGTGCTAATATATCAAAGCAAATTGCTAATGATGGAAATCCGGGGTTAGCTTTAACTTTCACTTTTGTTGAAAATACTGGCAATACAAACATTAACCAACAAGTCCTGCCTCTGTTTCAACTTTTATCTCAAAAGATTTGGACTGTCTCTATTTGAAACTTTTGATCTGTTGCAGCATGTTAAAGGGCCACACACACATACACACACACACACACACACACACACACATGCACACACACACAAGGACACACACTGGGTTTAGTTATTATCAAGGATGTTGATTTTTCTAGCATAGTTGTTAAAGATGTAGGCGTTTCTGACCATTTCTTTGTTGTTTTCTACTGAGTCAATCAGTTTCTGTCAAAAAAAGGTAAAAAAAAAAAAAAAAGCACACTAGTTGTCTGTTTCTATCAATCAGCTATCAACTATCAATATATACGCATGGGACTCAACACCCACGATATTTGCACATAACATCACATGCTATCATAGAGTGCATTTAGTAGTTTTACACCTATCATTATTGTAATATGACATGCGTTTGTTTCCATTATTGCTGTGTATCTCTCCCTCTCTCCTCCCCTCTCTCTTTCTCTTTCCTTTTTGTCATAATTGTAATTCAATTGTTATTTACGACATCTATTGAACGTCTGTCCGTCCTGGAAGAGGGATCCCTCATCATCCTCTGCCGCTCTTCCTGAGGTTTCTTCCTTTCTTTCCCCCGTTACAGGGGTTCTTTTTCGGGAGTTTTTCCTTGGGTGATGTGAGGGTCTAAGGGCAGAGGGATGTCGTATGCTGTAAAGCCCTCTGTGGCAAACTGTGTTTTTTGATAATGGGCTTTATAAATAAAATTGAAATGACTTGACTAGTTTATGGAAGTTTAACTTCAGGCTTTGTTAATTTGCTCATTGATAATTTTGAGGTCATTGCACCTGAAAAGTGATTACACTGAGCTGTCACAAATTTTTGGTTGGTAGTTCTTCCAGTTAAAAGATGGGATTGATAGGATCAGAAATAGAATCATAACATAGATCTACTGACACTACTATTTTGTAACAGCTGAACTAATAATCACACTGCATCAAGATGATCTAGGAGAAAGTATGAAAGGGGGAGAGAGAGGGTAAGACATGCAGCAAAGGGCCGAGGCCAGAGTCAAACCCGCAGCCGCTGCAGCACTCACAAAATACCTCAATGTTTTATTTTATTTTACTTTATTTCATTTTTTGTCTTGAGTGAACAATAACAAAAAAAATTATAAAGGTTACTACAAGTAAAGTGACTAAAAGTAAATAACTACAAAATTTTACAAAATACAATGACAAAAGAGAAAAGATAATGGCATTTAGTCAGACTCAAAGCTGAATAGGTACATTTTGTAGGACAGTAATTAAAAAAATGACATATTTTGTGAAATGATGTGTTTTTAAAATGTGTTATTTTGAAAAGTTAAGTTTCATAAAAAAAATGTTTTGTGAAATGTCATGTTTTGTGAAAAGTTGTTGCGTTCTGTGAGTTGGTGTTGTGTTTCCTGGAATTTGTTTTGACCCTCAGGGCCACTGTATATTTCTCACATTTTATCTGTGATATATGTTTGTTCTGAAAAATTATTGAGTAAGTAAGCAGATATGGAATTTAATACATAATGTAGAAAAGAACATTTCACAAGGTCTGTATTATTCATTCGTTGTTTGCTGTCATTTTACATTCGAGGTGATGTTAGCTTTGAGTCTCACCTGAAAATTGGAAAAGCATGAGTTAAAAAAAAAACAAAAACAAACCTACTACAACTATATCAATACTGCAGACATTTTGTACCTCTGTTGTGGCTCTTTTTCCTCACTATCATTTGTTGATGTGTTTTTCCTCTGCAGTGTCACCGAAAGATGACAAGTGCCTTCTAATTAGTTTCTAATTTACAACCGAATGGATCTGCATCCAGGAGGTTAATGCTGCCTGATTCCACAGGAAATAACTGGCCCGGCTCCAAACAGGAGCGCCATCCGAGGCACCGCATCTTCCCTCCCCAAGGAGAAGCGGTAACATTAGTAATTACCTCCCGGACCACCGGGCCAGATATCTGTCCACCTTTTTATGAAGTCCACAAATTGAGGTCAGTTGGAAAGGGAGAAATGCTGAAAGGTGTAAGCCATTGGTTAGAAAGTTTTATTGTTGAGAATGCAGATGTAGTGAGTAAATGTCCTCAATTAATATATTGCATTTCAAGCTTCCCCTCTCTGTTTCTAATCTTGGATATTCGTCATGTTGCAGTGAAACTGCTGCAATTATCTAGAGTCAGCCTGAGGGCTGGAGACGGGTGACAGAATTGTTTGGTCTGATGGGAAAAACAGAACGAGCACATGAGAAACCCAGCTCCATGACTTCTATTGCTTCAAGGTTGACTGTCGGCTGTTGAAAAGCCTTATGCATTTCATCCAAACCAACCTGCAACCAAGACAGCACAGCTAACACCAAATCAGCCTGCTGACATCTACCAGCTACCAATGCACAAGAAAAAAAAAGAAAGACCTCCTTGGTGCACATCAAGATAAGAACTGTCCTAAACTTGTGATCAGTGGTTTAATCCTTGGGGCACTGGATGCATGGGGTTAGACCAAAATGACAGGCTTGTATAAAACCAGGGGGCCCTCCCTAAAGTGCTGCGCTGCTTCATCCTGCTGTGGCAACCAGAACTACATTTGGCTGCTGAACAGCTTTTCACTGGGGAACCTGCCAGGACCAGAGGACATGCTATCAGAGAACACAATGTTCAGTCAGTGGTCTGCAGGTAGCAGCAAGCACAATCAGAGGCTGTGGACCTAATACTGTGAAAGGGTTTGATGACATATGAAGCTATAGGAGCTTGAGAAGTTGGTAGAGTATAAAAACGCTTTTTGCTACAACTTTAGAGCACAGTTCCAGCCAACTAGTGGCCATCAAGCCCTTTCTCAAGGTTTAAAACTTCCAAATAGTATTTTAAAGGTCACTTCCATTAAAAACATCCAAAATACACTGTAAAATTAATTCATACTAATGGAAGCGCTGTGATCAATCTAGTCTCTATATTTTAGATCAAGTTCACTTTTGGTAAACTTTGACATGCAAATTTGAAAATCTTTGTGACTAGCAGCAAGATTGGACAGTAGCAGAGTGGAGAAGAGGAGAAAGCTATCATAACCTCAAGAGTCAGTGACTGTACATAAGCACAGTAGTAACTGAGTGAGGCTTTATCAAATCTCTTGATTATATATTTTATATGTGAATTTCAGGATACACATCTTTACATTTTTTTTTTTACCTTTCATTGTCTGAACAGTACATTAGATGTTTCCCACTCTCCCTCTGCCTCTCTCCCTCTCCTTCGCTTTACTCACAGATGAGTTGACCTTTAGGATATCTGGCCTGGTGATCAGACTTAGCGCATATTGCAATATTCCTGTGTAGTGAGATTAAAAGAAAAAGGGCAGTTTGGTGAATGCTTTGTGGTATTTGTACATACTGAACATGCAATCGGAAGGAAGGATCCTTCCAGCCTCTCTCTGCCTCTCACTGACAGTGCTGCATGCCATCAGGTCTGGCTGTAACAGGCACATTCCAGCCCAACAAGACCAGACAGTGTTTAGGTTGATTTAAGGGCAGCTTTCTTTTCTGAAGGGGAAGTAGCTGATGATAGCTCTGACCAATTTATCTGTCACATAAATACTATATAGAAGTCTAGGGATACCAATATGAAATCAAAATAATTTCATCAAATAATAAAGAAAATTTGATTAAAAAAAAAAAAAAACATTATCGGGCTTAAAATATTATGGGTGTTGATAAGAGTCTCATGCATATATTGATACGGAGGTGTCCAAAGGCATCATCACGGCATCAGCGACCACAATCAGGGCGAGTGGGGGGTACAGTATCAGTGCAGCCACAGCACGAGCACAACCAAAGGCATGGTCACAGTGCCAGCACAGATATGGGACGATCAGGCACAGCCAGGGTTGCAGCCAGGATCCGGGAAAGCTAGGAAACAAGGGAGCAGGAATGCTCCGGAGAGGCAATGGGATTAGCGTAGTGCAGTTCAACAGACCCAAGGTAGTGAGCAGTAAAAAGGATAAGATAAAAAGGATTACAACTTAAATATGAATGAGAGAGTGTAGTAGAAAAAAAAGAAAAGAAAGAGAGAGGAAGCAGAGCCAGAGTGGCAGGTCTGAACAGACTCAAAACCACCCCCGCCGGATCGGGCCGAAAGCTCTGCCCTTTCCCCCTCCTCCCCATCACACGGATGGGGATTTCAACTGAGCACAAGAAACTTGTGCTCCAGGAATATACAAACTAACGAAACTAGGGTCACTAATCAGCTATTATGGATTAAATATAAAGGTCAGAGAGCAGTGTTAGTCCCACTGCTCTCTGACCCCTATAGAAAGTCCTAGTGTTGGCTGCTATGTGCTTGTAAACATAACCACATGGAGGATCATCCCAACATGTGCATGTGTTGACATCATGGTTGCAGCTTCTTGAAGATAAAAAGCGGACGTAGAAGGATTCCTTAAAAAAAAAAAAAAAAATTAGACGTGGGAGTCCACTAACAAAGCAGCAACACTTGATAACTTGGGATGAGAATGGCAATCCTAACCACTAGATGACACTAAATCTTACACACTACTCTTTTAAATGTAATTGAAGACCTAATTATTTATTTTTGAACAATTAAAAGACATTTTGGAAATTATGTTTTAATTAATCATAAATCAAATGCAAATAGAAAACAATGTTTATATATAATTTAAAAGAAATAACTTTAAGATCAGCCCACTGGACTTCTACACTAAACCTCACAATGGTAATGTTTAAGACAAAATTCCCCCTCAGTCTTCTGTGCAGGTGTGAGGTGAACTTAAATAAGAATTAGAAGCATCATTGTAAGGGAACCAAAAATATTACAAACAGCAGTTAATTTACACTTGGACAGAAAATCAAAATATTCTGTGTATTCTTGTTAAACCACAGGAAGTGTTAAACCACAGGAATTATTATTCAAACTGTGCTCTGCTCCCAGTTTTTCCTCATATTCTTGTCCCTGGTGCACAGTGGGTTAAAATGTGGTGTCTGATATTGAAATCTGAGAAGGTCGCCCTGCAGTGGTCCAGCTTATCTGAGAGCTGTTCTATTCAAAAGAGGCCATGGAGATGAGAGAGGTCTGAGCAACCCAGATATTGGAAAAGAGGTTTACCTGCATCTACCATTAGTCTCTCTAATAAAATGCTCCCCCCTTCTCTCCTTTTTCTATTAATATTCAGCACGACCGGACGGAGTCTTCTCCCTGACTCAGACCATCCCACTATGCACTGGGGCCTCTGATCTGTCTCTCATAATTAGACTGATAAATAGGCCTCCAAAACTCTTTTTTTCCCTTTCCTCCTCTCTTCCCTTGCTTATTCATTCTTATTTCATCCTCTTGTTTTCCATTCTGTCCTTACTGGCTCACCTCTGATGGGCTGAGATACTTGCTGGGGTTGTAAAGGTTTGGACAGCTGTTTGTCTGAAGACACACATAGCTGTGTGGTAAACCTGAGAGTATCAGGTGTCTGTTGCACCCGTCATTCCTCAGGTGAACGATCTTTAGTTTTAAAATATATAGGCCAATACATTTTACAGTAACTTGGCAGGTTTTACATATAAATTGACCCATTTTGGAGAGTGTTTATCTGTTTGCTAAATCAAGCTAGTTAGGTTAGCCATAGCTCGTGTAGTGAGTGTTATCAGTATTGCATACACAAATGAAAAAGCCATGTAGTTTTATTGTTTGGTAGCATTATGGTCTCCCAGTACGCATCTCTATATAACAAGCTAGGTATCCTCCTGCGTCTGCTGTTGTAGCCCGTTCTCATTCCAAACTCATAAAATAGCTTCACTTTGTCAGTGCTTTTGGTGTAAGTTTGTGGCACCAAAAAGCAACTTTTGTGTGCGCATGAAACAACTGCCTCCTTCCTCTAAACCTAACCATCTGTGCCAGCATGTGTTTGTGTTGTTAGACCCTTCCACCCCTCTGCTGCCAGCCCTATAGGGACTTTCCAGCTCCTATATTATGTTGTTAATGTCAGAGTTTCAACCTAATGCTGTTCTGCAGCATATAATACGGGCACCACAGGTTCTGTCCTGCCCTATTATGAACTGACGCTGCCCATCAGTATATCATGCTGTCTTGCCAACTGCCAGCCAACCAGTGGCGTATCAAAACAGCATGAAAGGTTCCAACCAACTGCATTAAAAACAAATGCCACCAGGCAGCATATCAATACCACCGGAAAGGTGGCGTCAGTGTAAGACGCAGAAATCATTGACAAAGCAATGGTATTAAATCTATTGAATGAGAAGGACATAAACTGTTTGCTGACATTGTTGAATCAGAGTTGGGTATGTCTCTGAAAACAACAAAAAAAAGACATGCTACTGCAAAACAGCATTACTTAAATGAGGCCTTGACACCGCTGAAGATATTTCATGTGTGTCAGATGGTCTATTGTGCCAGTGCAGTATAAATGAGCCCAAGCTGCAGAGGTCACCATGGACCTGAAACTGTTGAACTAACTGTGCAAAGCTTTAACCACTCTATCTAGAAACTGTAACAAGCCACAGCTTTACAAACTAAATGACAGTACTTTACAACAGACATAAGGAGTTTTTAATTTTGCTCCATTTTGCTGGTCACTGAGCTGAGCCATAGCTGACCTGAGAGGTCAGAACCAGCAGGTACAATCCACAGTGTCAGTGTCAGTGGCCATCATCAGTGTGGAAGCTTTAATTTAAAACACCCTTGTCGCAAGCTAGCCTACAAGTGTCCTGAGGAAATGTCTCAGCTGCAACTTAAGGAGTGGACTTTACTCTTGCAATTAGCTACTGTCGGCCCCTTGTTGGATAACCGGCCCTTAACTGCAGCTGCTTGAGTCGTACTTGCCCTGAGCTCTTCTACTGTTTTCATAATATAATCTGATACTGTCACAGTTTGACGGAATCTGTTTTTCATCCAGTGCAAACTGGTTTGATCAGGTCGCTGATGCAGTGTTGTTGTTGGAAGATGTGCGTACTGTGGGGGGTGGGGGTGGAGGGGGTGTTGAGAAGTATCATTGCCCCAGAGGCTTCCAGCTACTGTGTCAGACATGCAGAAAAAGAGGTTTCATTTGCATTCATTGTAGTAAAATCCATGCCTGTCCCAAGGGTGAGCTGCATGCCAGAGAGACAGACCAACAGAGAGTGAGCAGCTTTAATATTGATGCATGTCTTCAGACAGATAGTGTGTAACACAGTGAGAGAGCACATTCCCCAGCTAGTGTGTGTTGCATTGTGTAATCACCCTCCGTGCTGTCCTGGGCAACAGGATGCTTTCCCTTTTCTCTCTCCTCCATCAAAACTAGTTCAGTAAGCCTCACATCCTCTGCAAGCAGATCTGATAACCGCCATACTGGATAACATCTAGCTGCACTCGTCTCCAAGAAGTCCTTCCCCGGGGTACAACTGCCAGTGCCTATCTCAGCATTAAAATATAATTTTGATGGTCATTATTAAGATAAGCATCGTGTTCATCTGGCAGAAGATTACACCGATAGCGTCAGAGCTTAGAACAACTGTCCTTTCGAGGGACTCTCTTGTTCAAAGTTATTAGATGAAAAAGCCCCTCTTGGCCAATCATGGGCCTTGTTGCCAGGGGCAAGTGTGAGCCTACTGTGGTAATCCTGAATGTGGTGTTTCCAGGAGTCTCCATCCACTGTTTGCAAAGGGCAGTTTTATCTAAACAGATGGAAACTGTCTGTCACACATCATTGGTCGAATTGTGATGAATTTTGTCTAATTTAATTCAAGACTTGTAGTTGAAATGCCAATTACCTAGTTTGCTTTTTTTTCCTTTTGCCTTGGAATTCATAATTTTGACTATTTTCCACCTGATGATGTCATTTTTACCAAATTTGGCATATAAAGAATATAAATGCTATTTCCACGAGGTGCAGTGTCACAATCAATGTTGCTGCTAATCACCGTCATATCCCAGACTGGGATCATCAAAAAAACAAACAAACAAACAAAAATATTTCCTACCAACATTGCACATAGTAAACTGATTTTTTTCCCCATCTAAAATCATAGTGGCATCATTACAAAAACCTGGCATTTCAAGGGTTAAAATTCTGAAAAATTTATGAATATTTCATATTTATGATTAGGACTGATGTTGGACAAAAAATTAACTGAATGAAAGTAGATAATAGTATTAATGTATAATATTTTTAAAGCTTGATTTTGAGCTGCTCATAGACTTAACCTGGATTTGGATCAAGCGCAAAATTATACACAGTTAAAAAAATAAACCACTAAAAGTTCATCAACCATTTGGATCTTCTGTCCTGGTTTATTAAGAACCCAGCATACACACTTACATACACACAAACACTGCCTTACCACCTGCCTGCCCCCCCACCTCCACTGTCTGGCATTCCCCTGTGCACAGCCCCCCGTCCTCCCCCTATCCCCTCCATATGCCTTAATGATGACCTGCTAAGGCTTCCTTTGGCTGAATAAAAAAGGATAATTGGCTATAGTTGTCTTCCCCCAGCACTGCTGCCGCAGTGGCGGCAAAACGCTGGTGTCCAGATGCCCGGACCCCAGCTCTCAGGGCCTTAATTAGAGTGAACCTGAAGACCAGGAAAAGCCCCATCTGTCTGAATGCAGGTGAAGGAGTTAGGGGTGAGGTTCAGGGGCTTTCCTTTTCTCGGGGCATGTGTGTTTGCGTGTGTGTGTGTCATCACAGAGGTCTATATGACCATATGTAGGCCTATATCCTTTCCTCAGTATACAATACACAGACAAATACGCACACGCACACACACACACACACACACACACACAAATGTAAGCGTGTATGTGCTTAAAGTTGCTACGGGAAAATATCGCAGAGCACACAACAGGACCAGCCACCTTTTGAATGCCCCGTACCAATTTCCAATGGTTACATTTTTGATGTGTTTTTGGATTTGTGGCAGCTCTGATCTCACACACATTGTAGAAATTAAAGACTGACCCCATTTACAATCTATGTTTTTTCTGAAAGAGTAGAATGGGATTTTTTCACATTTTATTTGGCTTTGTGAAATGAAAATGGAAATGATGTCAGAAGTCTTACTCAGCCAGCAGGAGGCCCTCCCATGGATGTACGGGCTGTAGTGTGTGTGTGTAATATGGTAACTGCGGTCTATCTGGGAACGGCGGTGATCAAAGGTAAAAATGCTCAGAAATTCTTCAGAAAAAAGCAAAAACACACATTTGGGAAAAGTCATCATCTAAAAGACTTGTAGCTTTTATTTTAAAAGTTATTTACATGATAAAAACCCAAACGGCCCACAGACGGTCTTGATGGTGCAAGTGTTGATTAAGTGGGGTTTTTGTTGTTTTTTTGTAGTGAAGTTAATGAAGTGTGGAGAACAGAAAAGCACTGCTTAAGAAAGTGCTGAGTCACCTTCTTGCTGTTTGCCGAATGACCACACCACCACACATCCAACCATCATGTCACATTTGCTGGCAGCGTGGTGTTATTTTGGCGATTTTGTGCATTTTGTGAGTTTTATGTCCTGAATCTGTGGATATATCATGGCTTTTGTGCTCCCTGGAATAGTGGTTGAACTGAAAGATATCGGCTCTTGATTTATGAAGTTTTTATTTTTTTAATTTTAATATATCTATTTATTTATTTATATATTTAGAATTTTTCTCCCACCGTCTCCCACCCCTCCTTCGGCACCCTTCCGCTGCAGATGGAGGGGTGAGCAGTGCACACTTCACACCATGATCTGTGTCTGAAAATTGTGCGTGAGTAAATCATAATAATAATTTAAAAAAAAAACCCAAACCAAATAATAATAATACTTTAAGTCAAGTCAAGTCAATTTTATTTGTAAACCCCATTATCACAAAACTGTGATGCCCTTAGACCAGGGGTGTCCAAACTTTTTGCAAAGAGGGCCAGATTTGGTAAGGTGAAAATGTGTGGGGGCCGACTATTCAGCCTGACATTCTTTGAACCATTAACATTAAATACAAATGAACTTTTTTTGGATTTTTTTTAATTGCAAATGGCATACTTTTACTTTTACATTTTTTTCCATTAAGTTTTTACCGAAATCACAAACCACAAAAAATGAAGAAAACTATCAAGGATATCTAAGTTCATGTGGAACATTACATATTATTCACTATTATATGCTCACTGTAAACAAAATTCAAAACAGTGATCACAGCATATTTAAACTGTGATTTTGACCATCACAAAAAAATTAATTAACTGAGATTTAAGAATTTATTAAACTCAGAGGACTTAACAAATATCTTGCCTGCACTAATGTGAAGGGTGATACTGGGATCTTGACTGCAGTATGTAGTCCAGGTCTGGCTCAAGAGCAGTGGTTTTGATGCGTAAGATGTCACGCAGGTGAGAGTCACTCAGTCTCGTCCTCATGCGGCTCTTGTTAATGTTCATAACGGAGAATGTCTTCTCACACATGTATGTGGAGCCAAACAAGCTCAGCATTTTCTTAGCAAATGTCCGAATTGCTTGGAACCTACCTTCATCCAACTGGCGGTAGAAGTTGACAAGAGGGAGCTGTTGGTGCCGACTGCGATGCTCAGCGTCACACTGCAGCTCAATGAGCTCCAGCTGCAGGTGGTCTGGAGCGTCATCAGGGTCCACGGAGAAAGGAGAGGAAAAAAGCGTGATCTCCTTTTCAATAGCTGCAAAGTCCCGAAAGCGCTGCTGAAATTCCTCAACCAGAGATGAGATGTCTGCTGCATACTTTGTCATTTGCGCACTGATATTGTTCTGTGGGAAACTGGTCATAATTTCCTGCAGCAATGAGAAATGTGCGGTATTGGGCTGCGCCTGTGACAGGTGCCTTTGGAAAAGTAGCAGCTTGGTCCGAAGGGCTTTGATGTGTGAATACAGTTGGCTTACCACTGCATTTTGCCCTTGAAGGCTTGTGTTCAGCGCATTCAGATGTCGCGTTATGTCAACTAAAAATCCCAAATCAGCCAGCCACACAGGATCATTTAATTGTGGCATGGGTTGTCCCTTTTTTGTCAAGAATTGTCCAATTTCCTCCCTGAGAGAGAAGAAGCGCTGCAGTGCAGACCCCCGACTGAGCCATCTTACGTCATTGTGATACAAAACATCTCCGTATTCAGCCTGGATGTCGAGAAGAAACTGTTGAAACTGACGGTGGCACAGCGCTTTGGAGCGAATATAATTAATAGCCTTTATCACGGGTTTCATAACATTATCATACTTCATATATTTGGCATAGAGAACTTCTTGATGAATAATACAGTGGAGTTTAATAGCGCTGCCTCCTTCTTCGCTGACTTTGTTACACACAAGGGTTGATAATCCACTCCGTTCGCCAGCCATGGCAGGTGCGCCGTCCGTAATAATCCCGGTGACTTTATTCCACTGTAGTTTCATGTCATCTACGGCGGAACAAAGAGAAACAAATAAATCTGTTCCTCTTGTTTGGCCCTTCAGACTCTGGAGGTCCAGAAGCTCTTCACTCACGTTCATGTCATTGTCCACTCCTCTCAAAAAGATCAGTAACTGAGCGGTGTCGGATGCATCCGTGCTTTCATCGCAGGCTAACGAGAAAAAGTCAAACTCAGTTCCTTTTGCCTCTAACTGTCTCTTAATATCTAATGAAACGTCTTCAATTCTCCGTACCACAGTGTTACGAGCCAGGCAAATATTGGCAAACTCTTGCTTCTTGGCGGGACAAATTTTCTCAACAATTTTCATCACACAGTCTTTAATAAATTCACCCTCAGTGAAAGGTTTGCAGTGCTTTGCAATCAGCGTTGCCACCTCGTAGCTTGCCTTTGTGGCATTTTCATTTGAGTCACGGGCTCTTGTGAAAAAGCGCTGCTGTGCCGTTAAAACAGCTTCCAGTTGCTTCACTTTTTCACCGCGTTCGTTCCCAGTTAGCTTGTCGTAGCTAGCATGTTTCGTCTGGTAGTGCCTCTTGATGTTGAATTCCTTGAAAACAGCCACAGTCTCTTGGCAAATTAGGCAGACACAGTTGTTTCGTATTTCAGTGAAAAAATAATCCAATTTCCACCTGTCCTGGAAGCGGCGGCCCTCGCAGTCAACTTTCCGTTTTTTGTTTAGAGTCGCCATGGTAGAAATGGGCGTGGCTGAAACGATCACGCAAGGCCAAGGGTCACGGCAGCCAGGGTGCGGCCACAGGGCTACTGCCATCTTCTGGTGAAAAGTAAAATAGCTTTTTTGTACATATGTATTTTATACTGTGGTCAACAGTGCTGGCGGGCCGCATATTATTGATTTTATGATAGAGGCCGCGGGCCGGTAAAAATTTGACCACGGGCCGCAATTGGCCCGGGGGCCGGACTTTGGACATGTCTGCCTTAGACCCTCACGTCTCCTAAGGAAAAACTCTCAAAAAGAACCCCTGAAATGGGGGGAAAAAATGGAAGAAATCTCAGGAAGAGCGACAGAGGATGATGAGGGATCCCTCTTCCAGGACGGACAAACGTGCATCCTGCATCCTATTTCAATAAACTAATGTTAACTTACAGTGGCGAAAGACACTCTCAGATCATCTCAATTCTGATTGAATTGAGTTGTCATTTCCATGACAACATTGTAACTTCCAGAGCTGAATCAATTTGGCTTCAATGAACTTTCTTTAATGAATATGATTTAGGGTGCTGACAGATTGGTCAGGCCGCCCTGTGAATACAGCTGCCTGCCTCTCTTATGTGAAGCAATTTGAAGAGCAAACACTTTGGTGACCGCAGTGGAAATGTTGTTTTTAGCTAAATGCCAACAAATATGGATTGAGGCTGAATATTTCATGAGATTAAAAAAAGTGAATTTTGGAGGTGCTTACATTTGTCTTTTTTGAGTAAATTTTGCCTTTTGGACTTTACAACACTCTGGAAGAGATGACAGAAAACACATTAAAAATAGAGGCAGCTGGCTTTGTTGAGTTCAATCACTCTTTTCAACAAAAGAAAAATATTCAATGAAATGATCATTTCTTTATTAAATGAAATCAGACAACACATGACTCTAGATAAATTTGATCCCCTCCACCCCTTAAATCTGTGCACAATAGTGGCAGTGTCAATCAATAATTTAATTGCCACATGGACAGTTTACAAGACACAAGTCCAATGAAATGTGATCCTAACAGCTCCTTGAGCTTGTGCACGTGTCATTTAGTGTCATTACAGTTTTATTTTCTCAAACTAAAAGGGCAGTCAACTTTAAGGATAAGAGGAATGATGACTTGCAAGCATCCAGTACGAAACATAAAAAATGGCACATATCCCCTCAAACAATACTGAAACCCTTTGAGGTCCTTCACCAGGCCTCCATGTTGATCCATTTTAGATAGTGGTGATACAGTTTGTGCTGACCCTGTCTTTTTATTTATAATTTTTTTTTTTTTTACTGAAGCTCCTCGCTATGATGCCGGCTCACATGTAGCATGCATCATGTTAGCTGTACTATTTGTGTAGTTCAACACCCTCTTGCAATATTTGCAGAAAGTTTTTTTTTTTGTTATCTTCTCACCTTTATTACTTTCTGACTTAAGGAAGCTCAAATACTGCCACACTTCCGATTTGAAACTGGAGGATGCATCTTCTCTTTCAATATCACCTGTTGTGGAGCCTTAGCTTGGTCTTATTTACGTTGGTGAGCTGTCTCTAGTCTCAGACATGATGAAGGATTTTGAACACGTAGTGACGTGACACATCGAGCAACCGGGGTCAAAAATAGATTATGCCTTCTGCTGTTCAAAAAGAGTATCGCAGTTCATTTTTCTCGCAATATATTGTTATATATACAAGGTACTAGGTAACTTTATTGTCCTTTATTGTGCACTGAAATGCACATTGAATGCAGTGGGCCCACACTCATCCATTACACACCTAAGCCGGCATATAGCGACATAAAATAGAGAAATCCCCCATTGCAGGCCTGATGAGAGGCTTGGGAGCGGTGAGGCCCAAAACTTATGGCCGGTTTACTCAGATGAGTAAAATGGTCTCGGTGATGAACAAGATAGCACGCAGATGTCCAGCAATAGCGTCGTCTCTCCAGTGAAGTGCAGTGAACACTGAGTGTTAAGTTGATACTGTAGTGCTAGCTCAAAGCAGTCTCTAATAAATCTTCAGGGTTTCCACTCTGGAAAAGATGAATTAAAGCCTTTGTTGTTAGCTGTGTTAGCTATACAGTCCATTCACCTTGCTAATGAATGCTAACAATATACACTCGGTAAGCTAATAAGCTAACAAAACACTTGGAGCTAATGCACACAAGTGAATAACTGGACTACACATTTTGAGTAAAAATGTCTTTAGCTGCTCACAGAATCATGTGACATGAGTATCTTGACACAGACTCACAAGTAGAAAGTCTGTGACATCCACAACACGTTTGCATAAACTCTTCACAGTCTTTTTTTTCCCAGTTGTGATATTTTTCAAACAAGCTGCAAAAATTAGCTCAGGCTCTTACTTCCTTTTACTGCACACCTGTTGATTAGTGCACTAGAACAAACAGAGTACTGACGACGAAAGTTTAAAATGCTCAGGTGTCACATGACACACGGAGGCTTTGAATAGTTCCCGGAAGTGCCTGGCGGGCCATTTGAATACATTACAGATTTTTGCTAAATAGCAGTCAATAATCGTATTGATTTACAATATACATGAAGCGTATTGTATGTAGTTTCATTATTATATTGTTTTTCAAAGTAAAACATGCTATATTTGAAGATTAATGTTAATAGCCAGGGTTAGATTAGACTGATTAATGTCACACTTGTGAGATTCATACATTTCAGCAGTTCAAGAGTCAGAGGCAATAGAAAAGAACAGACTGAGTGCTAAATAAGGGTTAAATATGATTAAAATACAAAAAATAAAATATATTTTAAAATGCAAAATACATCAAATCTATACACACACACACATTATATATATATACTGTATATGTATAGTATTTGTATATGTAAAATGTATAATTACATAGTATAAATATGAGTGATGTGGATATGACATATATGGTTATGCTGTCATATTTTAGACTTACCTTACCATGGTAAAAGAGCAGGTTGCTGTTTATTGCTTATATATATCAGCGTGTATTTTATTTATCTTTATTTGTATTTATTTATCTAACTTACTGCAATTAATTAATTTTATTAATATCTAATAAACTCAGAAACATAAATAGCACATCAAGCAGTTGGTATATGTCCTTCTTTTGTGGTATCCTCTCAGATAGTCTCCACCATGCTTTGCTGTGCTGCACGGGGACGATCCAGGCCAGGAGAAAGGCACACTGACACGCAGATGAGGAACATGTTGAGTAATGCCAGCAGAAGTAGTCTTACACTCACCACAGATTACAAATACAAAAAATATGTGAGGTTATCGTTTTCCAAAACTGCATTAGAACATTTTACCCAAACAAAGAGCACACCATTGGGAAGCCTTGTATATGGTTTAATAAAAATAAGGTACAGGGAAAGGCTTGCAGAAGACAGGGAGCTGACACTCAGGATGAGGGTGCAGGGAGTCTCCAGGCTCCATTGAATCCTGTGTTGCTCTTTTGCTGCAAGAGGGAGGGAGAAAAGGACAGGAGAGAGGGTTAGACATGCCTTTATAGGCCTGGGTGGGAAACCGCTTTGGGAGATGAGGCGTGTTTGTTCCCAAACTTCAGTTATGGAACTTTGTTAGTTTGTTCTTATCATAGTGAATTACTAGCTTGGAAATTAGCTTTTGCTGTGCTAACCTCAGCATTTGTCTATAGTGTTTCAAATGATAGACCTACAAATATTGATCCTTTTTTCCTTTGTTTAAAAAGGTTTAGGCTACTTCATTGTTCTATGTCGTCACACTACTGTTAATATAAGAGAGTGATTTTAATACAAAGTGTTAACCACTGCATGTGAATGCATGAATTAGTCAGCTCTGTGCTCCAGAGGAGAGCCTTAATTAGGCTGTGTAATATTGCCCTCTACTGGATTTATAGGTTCATGAACTGCATTAAACTTAAGCCTTCTGTGTTTTTATAACCCGCTTCGAAATAGTTCCTCCAGCACCCAGTGCTCCTATTGTAAGTTACCAATATACAATTACAAGATAACAAATATAAAAACATAATAAAAAATAATATAATACAGTACTGTAACAATATCAGTGTTTAGATTAATTTCCCATTAAGCCTAGTATGTTTCATTTTTCTAAATGACTGATCTCGTTCAGGTCTTTCAGCTTCCCTCCCTTTGCCATCAATGAAAAATCAGCTGAGCTGTAACATAATAAAGACAAATGGAGTCAACAGATTCACAAAGCTAAAAACACTCACAATTAAATTCCGTTTCTGTTTACAGTAATGCTTTTACATTATTTATTAGTCTCAAATATCCACTCTTAATCTATATCAATACTAATATATCACAAAATAGCACTCTGCTATCAAGCACCATGTTTTCATTAACAAAGCTGACGTGTAACACTGAGCTGTAAAATAAATCACACAAGCCTTTTCTCCACTTTAACTCCCTAATCTTAGATGAAATTACTCAAGAGCAGGACATTTTAAATTAACAAGCTGTTAGCAGCTAACAAAATGTGTTCAGTATATACAGTACACGTTAGCTTACTCAGAAAGCATATCTGTTATTACTTCATAAACCTACTAATTTGGCGGCAGATAACCCAATATCATGCTTTAATGCACATGTTAATTTAACTAAGATATGCTGATAATATCAAAAACGATTCTTTAGACATCTTACCCTGTTAAAATCCATCACAAATGGGCTTCTCTGCTGCAACTCCACTGCGCCGCTAGCAATTAATGCTACTTCCGGGAACTTCTGAGATGCACCATTGCTGTGAAAAAAACACAGGTCTATTATAAATCTGGATACAGCCGTGGGGGCGGGGCCTCATTCATTCCTATGAGAGCTGCTCAGTGGCACATGAAGCAGAGGAAAGTCTTTTTCCATGTTTAGAAAAGTGTAAAATACCCGGATCTACTGGCCCATAGAGCATGCGAAGAAGTGATTAAAGACAGCCAAACGCAGCCAAGTGCGGCCGAGTGTACCCGAGCATTGACTCCGACTCACTGGCTAGCTCAAACAAGTTACCTGAATCGAGTGCTCGAAGCGAACAGTGCTCGTTCAGGAGCATTCCTCTCATAGTAGCTTAACTTATTAGCAACAGCAGCTAATCGGCGGTATAAGGACAGAGGTGCTGTCGGTTTTAATATTTACGTGACAATCAGATAATGGTATATGTATCTCTCTCTACACACACACACACACAAATATACATACAACTTCGCAGGGAATCATATCATAAACACGACCAGAGAAATTAAATTAACAGAATCAAAAAGTGTTGTGCCCACAAAAATATAATAAAAGGTGGTGCCTTGTAATATTGCCCCGTGTATTAATACACAGCTCAACTCTAAGTAAATACTACGTTCAGTACCCTTTAGTAACTGTCACTAGTGCTCCGCGCTGCTCACTGATAACCGGTTGTTTGAATACAGACCGTAGACTGTATCTACAGTCTCTGATACAGACACGGTAAAACGTCCATATTCCAAGCTAACAGCGTATGGATGTGTTGTAAAAACAAATGAATGTAAAAATGATGAATTATGATTAGAAAATATCCATTACTACGACCGGCACGAAGCCTGTGTTGTGTAGGGACTCCAAGAGTTACGGTGCGTACCCACCAAACGCGATAAAAATTATTTCATCGCGCCTCAAATGAAATCGCGTCGCGCCGGACGCTCCAGTTTTGACGCTCGTACAAAAACCCCAAAATGGGACTCGACGCGCAACGCAATTTCATCGCGCGTCGAGCCTGCCCAAACAGCAACATTTCTTCCGCCATTTCATTCTCTCGTTGACCATGCTAACCACGATCGCTGCACTGTACCTGCTCTGGAGAAGTTCCCAGCGTCGTCTGCGGGTTAGGCGCCGACGTCGGTTCTGGGTGCTGTACAAGGGACGGAGGCGGCGTGAGCTCGGCGAGTTCCACCGTCTCCTGCAACAAGGGACAGGAACTGTCGTTTCTGGCGGTTTGATTAGATTTTGCGAGGGAACACCAGGACGTCCATACGTCAGCACGTCGATGACGATCTCAACGCTGATAGGCTGTCGCGGCGCGTCTTCACGCGACGACGCCGCAAAAGTTCAATTATTTCAACTCGAGCGTTGGACGCGACGCGAATTTCACGTCCAACGCGACGCGAATTTCGCGTCCAATGCGCCGCGCAATCGCGTCCATCGCGTCGCCCGGCAAAATGAGGCGTCAAATCGCGTCTTTGCATTGACTTTGTATGTAATCTGGAGGCGCGATCATTTTTAATCGCGTTTGGTGGGTACGCACCGTTACATGCGCGTTTACGCGGTGGATTTTATGTCGGGAGAAATATCAAATCTTGATTTGGAAAATGGCGCATTTTACGTCTTTTAGGACTTAATGTTTTTAATAATGGCTATTAAACATGTCTCAAAAAAAAAAACTATCCGTCGATTTAAGGAGGTCTCTTTCCCAATGTTAAGCAAATGGGGAAAAGTCTTTCTGGGCCAGTGTGCATCACGTGACGCTGTAGTTCGACTTTCGGCCGCTATGTAAATTTTGCTTCAGAGGGTGGCGCACTTCCTGGGGGCCTGGAAAAAATGGTCCATTGGAGCGAACGGAGATGACGCGACTCTCTCTTAAAGGGCTCTGCTGTCGATCAAGCACCTCAACCAATGACGGATCAGTATTACTCTTGTTCACCAATACCACTTCCTTTTACAACCATGAACTCTTCAAAATAAAACACAATTTTATGACAATGCCTTTGCATCTTTTTGAACATAGTTATTACATCCTACCTTTTTAATCAAACATGAAGTAGCTTTTTTAACCATCATTATGATGTATCTTTTAACCATTTTTTAACATTTTTTTATGCTGATGTAACATTTAATCTTTCCTGTTTTTTTTACAAAGTCCCATATCTTTATCTTAACATCATTTTTATTACAATGTAGGGTAATTCTAACCTGGTTACATGTTGAGCAGTAGGTTGTTCTCTGTGCACCACTCAGCAAGATTGTTGATTTCCTCACGGTATGAACTCTCATCGTTGTTTGTAATATGGCTGATGATGGTGGTGTTACATACTTCAAAACAGAGTTCTCCTGATGTCTGGGAGTGCAGTCATGGGTGTACAGTGTGAAAACATATATATATATATATATATATATATAGAGAGAGAGAGAGAGAGAGAGACAGAGAGAGAGAGATAAATAAATCAAATAAAAGTAAATAAATATGCATAATAATAAACAAGAGAGTTCATAAATCATTCACAGTTTACAAATCATTAAACATTCATAGGTCGATAAATAGAATAATTATTAATTATTTATTTAAAATATTTCTTCAATGTTTGTGTGCTGACCCCTCTGTGCCCAAACTACTTGTTTTCCCCCTCTTTGGTGGTTGGTAAGGCTGGCCCCTTCAGTTTGCCTCAGTTTCTGTCTTCCTGATGGCCTCCTGGTTTGTTTGTTTTTGTCTTTTTTTCAGCACACATCTTCTTACACTATTTTCCACTTACCCCAGCACTCACACACATCAGTGATGTTACTGATTGTTTACATCTTATTGATTTGTTTGCCAAATAACCTGATTTCATGGAATACAAAAATCATATCAGTATCCGTGGTATTGAAATGACCTGTGGCGACTCTTTGGTTTCTCAGACAGAATCTTAGTGAATTTACTTTGAGAATTTATTCAAATGCATATGAAATTAATCAGAGCTAATGCTGCTGTGTGCAGTAAAAAGGACCTTTTAGCAGGGTAACCAAGCGCCTTTACATGTCTTTACATTATTCATGAGAGTGATTTGGATAATGCTGCCTCTGACTATTACTCCCTCTATGGTGTGTTAACATGTATTATGAGTGATTTGATGAGATGTGGATTCATAGGGAATGGGGGTGTCAATTACCACTGGAGTTAATAGGGTTGACTGAGCAAATGGTTCAAGCAAATTTCACGCAGTTGGCACTCATGTAACATTAATATAATTCTTTAGGAACAAGACATTTAAATCACTGTATGTTGCAGCATGCACATGTGATTTACATAACGCGGCCACTAATCAATTTTTAGGCTATCTGGAAAAAGACACAACAGCTAGCATGCTAACCTGTGTGAAGTTTTGAAAATTCTGAGCATCTAAGATGCTAACTACCTCCTCACAATAAATCACACAACATAAACAAAATACTATGATGCATGAACTTTGATATAGAGAATACAAATAGCCTTGCAGAGTGCTTATTTGCGTGAGTAGCATTTCTCAAACATGTTACTTCCTGCTGCATTCTCACACTCTTGAGTTGCCTTGCTTTGTGACAGGTTGTGCAAATGTCTGCATAATAACTGTCTTGCTGCCTTCATTTCCATTGTCTCATCCCACCATTTCCACCAGAATCAATCAACACCTTGAAAAAATGACAGAAAGCCACAGAAAAAGGTCTGCTTTGTGAGTTTGACAACTTTGTCACTGTCAGACATGTGGTAAAGGACCTGAAACAACCACAGGACGTTTTAACTATGTAATACAGTAGGTTTTGAATTATTATAAAACTAGTTTCAACCGAGCAATGTGATTGGTCAATAAGACAATTAGAATATGCTTCAGTCTGCATGACAATACACCTTCCTCATCATTGAAAATGGTACTTTGCTACTTCTCAAGTACTAATCTTGCAAAATTTCCTGAATTGTGGAGATATCTATCTGTTTGTTGACAAGACCTATTTCAGAGCAGTATCATAATGTATTGATAACCGGATGTCAATAAAATATCCTCATTAGCAGTGAATCACAGCTAAAATTATGAAGAGCAACACCCAACTCACTCATGGTGTAAACTATAAACTAACATAAAAAATTAACTAAAACTACTCAGTCAAGCACCAGGCATGATGGGAAATATAGGTGATTAGGACAGCAGTGGAAAGGTTTGTTGTTTTGTTTTTTTTGAAAGGCTAAACACCATCAAGAAGCAGAATAAAGCAGAATATTCCATTAGATAACAACATGTTGTGAACTTTGGAAATGATGATAGCTCTATCTTTGGTCATTAATTTTGACTTTTGAACTTGACCATACCCTTTAGTTACTGGAAATGTTTGTCATCCTTTGTCATCCTCCATCAGCTGTGCCGTGACATGGAGCTACTAGCTTTTTATTTTATTTTTTTTTAGCAGATATCTTAGTTGTAATCAGACTGAGTGAGTTGAGCATTTCTGAGTTTATATCTCATGTATTTATTTAGTTTGTGAAACCACACAAATCTGTGGTCTACTGGTCTACTATGGTTTGACCTTCTTTCTGGAGTAGGAAACTAGGTTTCATTAGATATAGACACCCTTAAGTTTGATATTGCTTAAGAAATACTTATAGTGAAAAACTGTCATTTTTGGCGAGGTCAGCCTTTATAGGCTACCTGTGGAGCTGGGTGGGCTCGCCATTGCCAACAGACCCCCACTTGATAACATTTGCTTCAGGGACCTCCACCTGAAAAGATTTTAGTTGTTATGATAAAGACCATAATACTATGGCTGTCAACTCAGGCTGAGGAGATAAAGTTGAATGAAGGCATATCCACAGGCATATGTATTGATCACATATGTATTGATCACACAGTGTTTTTTAGACATTGCACATGTTAAAATTTGAATGTCACGTGTTTTTATAAATTCTGCTAGCCTTGCCCAATAAAAACATATGAGAGTTTTGAAAAAAAAACACCTTTATAATAGAAATCAAATTTACAGAAAAAAAAAATGAAAAAAAAAATGTGGGGCAACTTTTTCCACACTAAAGTGTGGCAGTGAACTTGCACAGATATGTTTACACATTTTTTGCAACAAAATTACACCTCAATACATTTAGTTATAGGAGCGTATTGTCTTTTTTCCTGTGCTTTGTGCTTCTATACATTTTCAGAATTGCAGCAATCACGTAGGAAAGTTCTGCTGAATATCAACACTTTGAACATATTTTTGGAAGTCTGTTGATATTCTTCAGTAAAGTCGGTCAAAAATTAGCATGTGAGTGCAGCAAGTCTGAAGGCTGCAAGAATTCCACTGGTGTTTGATACTTCTACTTCCAGTACTTCTAAGAAATGGTACTGATTTAATATGCATCACAGCTAGGAACATCTGAAATTACAGCAGCCCTTTAAAAACAAGGCTACATTCACTTAAACCCAAAGATCTTCAGGATTTTATGAGAAACCACACACAAGACCAAAATACATCTGGGGCAACGGTGCTCAACAGCTCAGCTTGGGGACCTTTCATATCATACAAGTCGTCATTCATAGAGGACTTTTTACATACACAATGCTGGTGCCTAACTTTGGGTACAGAACTACAGAGAGCATCGACATAGTAGGTCTTTTTCTTGGTTTATAGTACGGCAAGAGACACAGACTATGTATTGAAAGGATACAGACTTATCCTAGCATCATATTAACTAAAAATGAATGAATGAATATGAGTACATTTACAGGCGAGTACAGGAATCTTAAAATTCTTAAACATCTTTGTTGCAGCTGCAACTCTGCTGTAGCTCTTTTCTTTGTTCCACTTAAAACTATGGCAGCAGTGTTCTGTATGAGCTGTAACTGATCAACAGCAGGAGTGGGTAAAGTGTCGCATTTACTTTGTAACATGTACTTGAGTTATTTCTTTTAAAAAAAGAAAAGAAAAAAGTACTTTTAAGGGGAAGAGTACTTCTTTCCATCCGAAACATCGAGCTACATTTTGAGCCGTCCTCCAAAGATAACAGTGCCCTCTGCGTGCAGCCTGCTGTGAGATGAACACACAGGGACCGTGCAACACCAAAAAGAGATATCACAAAAATATTGAATAACTTAACTTAATATCAGTGGGTTCCTGTTAGTTACACTACATCGCTTAGTTTGGAAGAAAAGGTGCTTTTGCATAATTTGGGGGAATTTGCATTGAAAAAAAAGTAAATATACAGTGTTGTGTTCTGAAATATGAAATAATCTCAAGGTGATTTTTTTATAATGTGCCTAATCTTTTTAGCCAGGCTAACTGTTGTAATTTGTAATATTATTCTGATTCTTCAAAAACAAATTGTTATGATTTTGAAAGTTTTGTCAATACAGAAATCTTTCTGTAGCAGAGACACCCTCTCAATAATTTGTTTGCTATAAACTACATAATGTCAAGTGTTTCTGAATTCTTTCTAAACCATACAGACATTAAAAGAATGTAATGGATGATTTGAGGAATGCATGAAGTACGGGACAAGCACAAAGCGATTTGAAGTCATAGACGCACAATGTGTTCATATTTACCTAACGTCTGTTTATGAAACGGGGCTGTTTTGGACCCAAATGCAGTACTCTGACGCTCAATGACGGTTGGTAATAAACTTTATTTAAACCAACACAATTAAAGTTTAATCTGCTCAAAGTCAATAGTGTGGAAAGTTCGTTCTTCGGACTGAGAGCCCAAACACAGTCTCTGGGAATCCCACGAGGAGAAGAGACGAACCTTGCAGCAGCTGCAGCTGGTGAGCAGGAAGCCCCGTAGCCCGTCGAGCCGACAACACGTGGTGAGAGACCGTCGTCGGTTGAGCACAGGGATAGTCGAGGGCAGGCAGGAGTTCCGTAACCAGGAAAGCAGTCCGCGGTGGCAGCAGTACCGATGAGGAGAGAGCAGAAGGATTGTCGAAGCCAGGCAGAGGAGACGTTACCAGGAGAGCAGTCAGGGTCCCGAGACGCCGAAACAGAGCACGTGGTCGGGGACAGAAGGCAGGTAGGTACACGAGGACTCAGGCGAGGAGAGTTGGTCGGGGACAGGCAGAGTCTGCGTCGGAAGATCTGGCAGAAGAACGCTGGAAAGTCTCGCATAGTGCAGAAGAACAATCTGGCAGTGAGTGAGTGTGCTGGAGTGGCTTATATGCTGGGTTGAAAAGTACTGGCAGCTGGGAAGGAGGAGGCAGGCAGGCATGCACCATGACAGAACCCCCCCCCCCCCCCCCCCCCTCAAGGGACGGCCCCCGACTTCCCAAAACAGGTCCACAGAAGCCGGCGGGCGGTGGGGGCCAGGAGGAGGGCTAGAACCCCTCGGAGACGTCCAAATCAAGCTCACTGTCGTCAGAAGGAGAATCGTCCCTCAGAGGAGTCGCAGGAACCCCCTCGACGCCCCCAGAACCAGAAGCCCCGGAAGCAGGAGGAGGACGAGGAACAGAGCCGGAAGAGCCCTGCCCCGAGACGGCGCGGGAGGGCTGGTCAGGATGCTGACGGTGAAACTCCTCCACCAGTTGCGCATCCAGCACCTGTCGGGCCGGCACCCATGACCGCTCCTCCGGACCGTATCCCTCCCAGTCCACGAGGTACTGTAGGCCCTTTCCTCGGCGACGTGAGCGAAGCAGGCGACGCACGGTGTACGCCGGAGCCCCATAGATGATCTGAGGAGGCGGAGGCGGCTGGGAGACAGGCTGTAGAGGACTCTCTCTGACCGGCTTGATCCTAGAGACGTGGAACGTAGGATGAATCCGCATAGTGCGGGGCAGCCGGAGCCGGACCGCCACTGGATTGACGATGCCGTCTATAGGAAATGGGCCCACGAATTTGGGAGCCAACCTCCGGGAGTCCACCCTAAGGGGGAGATCCCTGGTGGAGAGCCACACCTTCTGTCCCACCCGGTAGGAGGGAGCTTGGGAACGGTGGCGGTTGGCAGCAGTAGCATATCGACCCGTGGCCCGCAGCAGTGCAGTTCTGGCCCGTGACCAGGTTTGGCGGCAGCGCCGGATGAAAGCCTCCACCGACGGGTACGCAGTTTCTTTCTCCTGGGCGGGAAACAGGGGGGGCTGGAAGCCGTAAGCACACTGGAACGGGAGAGTCCTGTGGCGGAGCTGACGAGGGTGTTGTGTGCGTATTCGACCCACATGAGCTGCGAGGACCAGGAGGCAGGCTGAGTAGAGGCCATACATCGGAGTGCCGTCTCCATCTCCTGGTTCATCCTTTCAGATTGACCGTTGGATTTGGGGATGGTAACCAGAAGACAGGCTGGTGGAAGCTCCCAGGAGACGGCAAAATTCCCTCCAGAATGCCGACGTGAACTGGGGTCCATGATCAGACACCACTTCGGTGGGGAGACCGTGGAGTCTGAATATGTGGTCCAGCAATAGTCCAGCGGTCTCTTTGGCGGAGGGGAGCTTAGGCAGGGGCACAAAATGTGCCATCTTACTGAACCACTACCTACCACTGTCAGGATGGTGGTGTTTCCTCCCGACAGTGGTAGACCAGTAACAAAGTCCAGGGAGATATGGGACCACGGACGATGAGGCACAGGAAGGGGTCGTAGGAGGCCGGCAGGGGCTTGGCGAGGGGTCTTGTTCTGGTTACAGATGGGGCATGCATTCACAAAGTCTCTGGTGTCCTCGTCCAGGGTGGCCCACCAGAACCGTCGTTGTAGGACCTCCTTAGTCTGTGCAATCCCCGGGTGACAGGTGAGTCGGGAGTTATGGGCCCACTGCAGAACATCCGACCGGAATTCCTGAGGGACGACGAACAGGCGGTTCTGAGGACATGAGCTGGGCCCGGCTGGTCCTCCAGTGCTAATTTTATTCGCTCCTCGATTTCCCAGGTGAGGGCGGCCAGGAGACGGGAGGCGGGAAGAATATTGTCAGAGCGGGGGGAGTCCTCCTCCCCCACCAGAAACTGTCTGGATAAGGCATCGGGTTTGACATTGCGGGAGCCGGGACGATATGAGAGAGTGAAGGCGAATCGGGCGAAGAAGAGGGCCCACCGGGCCTGGCGAGAATTCAGTCTTCTGGCGGAGCGAATGTACTCGAGGTTCTTATGATCCGTCCAGATGAGGAAAGGAACCCTAGTACCCTCCAGCCAGTGTCGCCACTCTTCTAATGCCAGTTTAACTGCCAGCAGTTCCCGATTACCAATGTCATAGTTTCTCTCAGCTGGAGACAGACATCGGGAGAAGAAGGCACAGGGGTGCAACTTTTCATCTTCAGCCGAGCGTTGGGAGAGCACAGCCCCCACCCCCACATCCGAGGCGTCGACCTCCACCACAAACTGTCTGTCCGGGTCAGGGATTAGGAGGATAGGAGCTGAGCTGAAGCGTTTCTTTAGATGCTGGAACGCATCTTCAGCAGCCGTGGTCCAGCGGAACTGGATCTTGGAGGAGGTGAGGGCAGTGAGAGGAGCGGCCACGGTGCTGTAACCTCGAATGAAACGTCTTTAAAAGTTGGCGAACCCCAGGAACCGTTGCAGCTGCTTGCGTGAGTCGGGTACAGGCCAGGAGGTCACAGCGGATACTTTGGTGGGGTCCATCTCCATGCGGTTGTGGCCGATGATGTAACCCAGGAAGGTGACAGAAGGGGCGTGAAACTCACATTTTTCAGCCTTTACAAACAGAGAGTTCTCCAAAAGGCGCTGCAGGACTGTCTGAACATGATGAACGTGCTCTTGCTTGGACTGGAAAAAAATCAAAATATTGTCAAGATAGACGAATACAAACTTGTTCAGCATCTCTCTGAGAACGTCGTTTATGAGGGCTTGGAAAACGGCTGGAGTGTTAGTGAGTCCAAATGGCATCACCAGATATTCGTAGTGTCCTGTGGGAGTGTTGAACGCCGTCTTCCACTCATCCCCCTCTCGGATGCGGACCAGATGGTAAGCGTTGCGGAGATCCAGTTTGGTGAAGTTGGTGGACCCCTGCAACAGTTCGAAGGCAGAGGCGATGAGGGGGAGAGGGTAGTGGTTCTTTACCGTGATTTCATTCAGACCCCTATAGTCCATGCAGGGTCTGAGTGAACCGTCTTTCTTGCCCACGAAGAAAAATCCAGCCCCAGCAGGCGACGAGGAGGGTCGAATGATACCGGAAGCCAAGGACTCGGAGATGTAGGTATCCATGGCCACCCTCTCAGGTGCGGACAGCGAGTAGAGGCGACCCTTGGGAGGAGCAGACCCAGGCAGGAGATCGATGACACAATCATATGGTCGATGAGGCGGTAGAGAGGTGGCTCTAGACTTGTTGAACACCTCCCGAAAATCGTGGTAATCAGGAGGCACCCGGAGAGGTCTGGAGAGGGACTGGAGTTAGCGGACGGCATGGGCGTGACCTTCTGTTGGAGGCATATCTGCTGGCAGGACAGACTCCATGACAGAACCGATCCCGTGGCCCAGTCTATGTGCGGGTTGTGGTGTCGAAGCCAAGGATATCCAAAGATCAGAAGTAGGTTGGGAGACCTCAGGATGTGAAACCTGATGGTCTCGTGGTGTTCCTCTGCCAGGAGCATGGAGGGGGGGGTGGTCTGATGAGTGACTGTTCCCAGGAGATGTCCATCCAGGGCGCGGGCCGGCACAGGACGAGGAAGAGGGACCTGCTCAATCCCCAGCTGATGGGCAAGTTCTTCGTCGATGAGGTTTACGTCGGCCCCAGAGTCAACGAAGGTAGCAAGGGTGTGAGGTCCCTCTTTCAACAGGAGCTGGACGTGGAACAGAGGGCGAGGGTTAGGGACAGAGTTCTGGGAACGGCTCTGCAGGATGCCCCTCTCTACTGCTGAGCCCTCCCTTTTACCGGGCAGCTGGAGACAAAATGGCCGGCCCGGCCACAGTAAAGGCAGAGGTTTCCCCGTCGTCGTCTCTCCCGCTCCTCAGGAGACAGCCGGGTATGGCCCACCTGCATGGGCTCCGACCCCCCTGGAGCGGAAACTGGAGGAAGACCGGGGACCACAGGAGAGCCCGGCTGACGAACCGGAAAGCGATGAGCCCCTCCCTCTTGGCGTCGCTCCCGTCTCCTCGCCTGGATACGTCTGTCCAATCTCATTGTTATCTCAATGAGACCATCCAGAGAATAAGGTAGATGGAACGAAACCAGTTTATCTTTAATGTACGGGGCTAGCCCGTTGAGGAAGGCGTCGCACTGGGCGACCGAATTCCAATCGCTCTGCCGAGCTCGGGGTCTGAACTCAATGGCAAAGTCTGCAACTGTCCGATCTCCTGCTCCTGTGGCATCGGGACCCACAGGAACGGGCCCAAATACCTTGCGCAGCTCCTCAGCAAACGCCTGAAAAAAAACACAGGCTGGCGTGCCTTTCTCCCACTCCGCTGTTCCCCACAGGCGTGCTCTACCCGTGAGGTGGTTGATGGCGAAGGCGACTCGGGCTCCCTCCGTGGCGAATGTGTGGGGCTGCAGGGCAAACAGGATCGAGCAGTTGGTGAGGAATGGATTGCAACCCTCCGGATCCCCAGCATAGCATTCTGGTGCCCCCACATGCAGTTCCGATGCCATGCTAGAGGAAGGCGTTGACGTAGGAGCAGGAGGAGCAGGACTCGGAGCAGGAACGGCGTGCTGTGTCAACGAGGTAGCCATCTGTTGGACCTGGTTGGCTAACAAGGTTAGCGCCCGTTCGAGAGCTGAGGCGGACTGACGAGCCTCCGCCACGTTGGAGGTGAGCTGAGCTTCGTGTTGCTGGAGCATTCCCTCCACACGGGCTAGGCGGGACTGCAGAGCAGTGGAGTCTGCTGGGTCCATGACTGGCCAGATTGTACTGAAACGGGGCTGTTTTGGACCCAAATGCAGTACTCTGAAGCTCAATGACGGTTGGTAATAAACTTTATTTAAACCAACACAATTAAAGTTTAATCTGCTCAAAGTCAATAGTGTGGAAAGTTCGTTCTTCGGACTGAGAGCCCAAACACAGTCTCTTGGAATCCCACGAGGAGAAGAGACGAACCTTGCAGCAGCTGTAGCTGGTGAGCAGGAAGCCCCGTAGCCCGTCGAGCCGACAACACGTGGTGAGAGACCGTCGTCGGTTGAGCACACGGATAGTCGAGGGCAGGCAGGAGTTCCGTAACCAGGAAAGCAGTCCGCGGTGGCAGCAGTACCGATGAGGAGAGAGCAGAAGGATTGTCGAAGCCAGGCAGAGGAGATGTTACCAGGAGAACAGTCAGGGTTCCGAGACGCCGAAACAGAGCACGTGGTCGGGGACAGAAGGCAGGTAGGTACAGAAGAACACTGGAAAGTCTCGCATAGTGCAGAAGAACAATCTGACAGTGAGTGCGTGTGCTGGAGTGGCTTATATGCTGGGTTGATTGGTGACGAGTTGCAGCTGTGAGGTGAGCAGGCTGTGGAGGTGGGCGTGGTTTGCAGGTAGAGTGGAGCAGAGGGAGGGTGAGTGGAAAAGTACTGGCAGCTGGGAAGGAGGAGGCAGGCAGGCATGCACCATGACAGTTTAGGATGGAGCTTTCAGTGCTAATATAATGCTGGAGAGTTTCATAATAAATAATGCATCATAGTTTAATTGTTATATTTTGTGATAACAATCTGGATCGGTAATGTAACCAGTAACATCTCTCTGTCAAGTACATGTTGTGATACAATGTTTTCCTATAAAGAGCACTTTTAAGTACACAGAACACAGTAATAGTATACCACTGAGTTGCATAATTTAAACATGCTTTAGGGCTCTTTTGTGAGTTATTTTAGGGTACAACGAGTTAAAACAGTTACAAAAATATGATATGTTTCCATATCTAAACATCATGATAAATCTCCATAGCTGTTTGTGTCATTCAGGACCCAAAGAAGTCTATAAAGATCTATGGAAATACAACATACCTTTGTAAGTTTAACTTTTTCATCTATGCTGCTAGTTAAAACTAAAGTCAGATTTATTAAGCCACTACCAGAGTAACAGCGGCTGTGAATAACACTTGTCACTAAAAACACAAAGGTGTAAATGACATTGAGAACAAAGGAAGAAAATATTTCATTAAAAATGGTAAAAAGCAGACAAACTGTCTCAGAGGGTCTGAATGACAGACTGGCTGCGATAATCTTTTCTTTCTTATTTTAATCATGATCAAGGCTGTTTGCTTATGTAACGCACAAGCAAATGTTAATCTGGTTTAAAGGTGCCCTCCTCTCTGGACTGCCTCTGATAACAAAATTAAAGTGGCAGTGCCATGGCAAAAAGCATGCCAATGATTAACACACACATGCACAAACTGTATGCATATACAGAGACTCCAGCACCTACACCAAAATGAATACACACTTTTTCTGCATTTCCTCTACATGATGCTTCATCCCTTCTAAACAAGATATCTTTACCTCAGATAGAAGCTTCTTTGTGACTAGAAAGCATGGGCAGAAAATAGTTGAAGTGCCTTTGAGCGCAACACACAATATCGTACCACTGTGCTGGATGGCCGCAGCCACTGACTTAAAGTCAGTCTGCACGTTAAGATTTGTATATGTCCTTTGTCAGCCTGTTGTCTTTCTGAAGTCACCAAATACTGCTGCTTTTGCAGTAATGTTGGTGTCGGCCCGTTTCACACACGCTGAGCGTGTTGTTTTTTATTTCGGCGCCCATGTTATCAAGTTAGAGCATGCACACTGCCAGCCTGAGCAGCGCTTGTCAGGTGCGTCTCAGCTGCATGTCAGCTGCAGCACATCTAGAGAAATGGTGGCTCGCCTATTTTTTACGCATGAAGCGCACGTTTGTCAGCAGAAATAGATGTGAAAATGTTTTTTGATGATTATATTGACTCTATACCAATTTTTACTGCAATTTAAAAGCCTCCCCCGCCACAGAGATGAGGAAATACAAAGACGTCTGTTTTACTCTGCCTCCCATTCAAAACAAAAGCCCTCAAACAGCATCTCTGTGGACAGAATTCCATCAGTTGCTGATACAAAGCATTTTATTTTGAAACATTTGCAGCAACGTGTTGTCAGCCATGCAGGAGCTTGCACGACTTCATAAATGAGTGGAATTTGTGCTTATAATTATGGATATACAGTACTAATATTTGTGGGCCATGACGCAGCAGCGATGTTGCAACAACGTTGCATGTGTGAACACCACAATAAATACGCAGTTTGGTGAGGCTGAAGTCATGCACTACAGTCATAACTCAATTAAGCCAATTCATTGGACTACTGTCCTTGTCCTAGTATACAAGCAGCAGGGGAGAATCCATTTATTGATGTCAGTACAGTATATGTCAGGGACGGTGGTGATATGCCCCCTTTTAGCTAGTTGCTATAGAGCTAATCACAATGGCAACTGTTTATTTAAAGTAACTTCAGGTTAGTCACATACAAGTGAAGGAGTGTACACTATATTTAGATTGTTTTAACTTCAGCGACAGGGATTTGAAGCCATTATATCAAAAACACCAGGCTCCATTGGAAAAAAAGCAGTCCTTTTAATCCACTGAACAGCAGAGCTGCTAAAGTGTACACTTAAACTGATACAGATTTTTTTTAGGTGGCTAAAATATGTTTTGCTGCGGTCCTGTCCACAGCAGGACATCGCTTAGCTTCTGTGCCAATAGGACTGTACTTTATTTATCAGAGGATGGGGTGTAACTTTTTTAATTTAAAACAAAAAAGTTCCTCCTCAGTGCTTAATTTTTTTTTTTTTTTAATGCCTCTCCAGTTTTTCAGCACCCCTCCCGCCCTCGTAAATGACGAACAGTCTCTATCCCTGATGGACAAGGGAGGCCACTTCCTACATGATGGAGGAGCTTGATTTTCAATTGCATTATCAAGGTGTGTTAGCATTCCACATTAGAAACAATAATGGCAACTCTCCTTGTGGATTAAAAGCCAAGGAGCACAAGTGAGTTTTAAGATGTAACCCACCTTAAGATTTACAAGCAAACAATAAAATCTTAAAATGAATCCTAAAATGTGCAGGGAGCCAGTGTAGACTTTCAGTGCTTTCACTTAAATGTGCCTGTAAAAGGATGAGCAACAGCGTTTTGGATCAACTGTAAGCACGAGTCAGGTGCTCAGAATCATAAAAAAAAACCAACTATATAAAAACTAGATTTCTCAACAGAATTTATGTGTTTATTAAGTTTGAAATCAATGTTCATTTTGACACCAAAAATGGTAACCACATGGTTCCCATGGTAACCCAGAGACTTCAGTTTTACTTTGATTGAAATTTAGGAAGTTTAAGTCCATCTAGACTTTGATGCCTTCAAAACACTAGCAATGGTTGCAGGGAATGGTGGCATTTTTCTTCAGGGGTGGCATGTTTTTTAAAAATCAACTCCTTGGGGAGGGTACATCCTCGCTGCAGCGGCTTGGGTTCCATTCCAACCTCGGACCTTTGCTGCATGTCATCCCCTCTCGCTCCAGCCCTTTCATATCAAGCTGTAAAAGGTGACTTTGGCACGTGTCTGACAGCAAAATCAGTGACGAAGCAACAGTGTTTTTTTAATGTGGAATGCCAATGGGCGCGAGGCACCTGGCTGCAGACACAGCGGAGGTCCGCAAGCACAGGAGAATTAGCAAGAGTTGTGGTTGACAGGAAATCACATGGTCTAAGCAGCATCAGTTGGAGAGTGTGGTGGAAGTAGTGGGAGAAAATAGAGTGATAACGAGTGAATTTTGGAGTATTTCTAGCAAGTTTTGTGGACTGTTTTGTTTGTTTGTTGTTGGAATCATTGTTTGGCAAAAATGAGGCAAATGTAAGCATCATATACAAAGAAGAATAACTTGAAGAAGTTTTCATCCTGTATGTATTTAATGAAACTGTTGTAATGTTTTAAAGTGTGTTGTATTCGTTCCTTCTGTCTTTAAATATATACATTCAGGATTTTCCAGTGAGTCATAGCATGTTCACATTGTTTATAAAAAAAAAACATTTATAATTTCAATTGATTGAAGCATTTCAAACATCTGAATTGAAGATTTACGTAACTTTATATTAACTAACCTTTAAAATCTTATGACAAAATTTGAGATCCAACGTAACTAATTTCTCAATTTAACATAGGCCTATATGTATTAGTTGGAGAGTTTGCAATTTGAAAACAAACAACTTTATACATTTGTCTTTTCATCCGTTTGTTAAAAATAATAGCAAAGCACCAAGAAGACGGAGATCTTACTGTGCTTACAGAGGTCTGTGTGTCTGCAGCTTGGTGGTCTTGGAATGGGCTGGAGCCCCCTTACTAAAACATAACTAGACAATTGTATCAATAAATATGAAAAACAAAATATTTGGACAACGCTAACTACCCACTTGATAATAAACATCAATTATAACTCCTACATCAGAAACTGAGTCTTATGGTTAGAACTCCAGTTGCTGCAGGTGAAAATGCAAATCTTCATCATGACTGCAGGTGAAACAGAGTTCCTCCTCATCTGCTTTGTCACAACTGTAATCCAAATCAGACATGATTAATCCTAATACGATTAATGACACTAAAAGTTGGAGAACAGTTGGCAAACAGCTCTAGCACACCTCTGACTGCACTCATGCGACCCTCTCTGCTATTTATGTAAATGACACTAATAGTCCACATCCAATAAATCCATCATGCTTTCACGGCAGTTGATAGTTTCCATGTAGCATTCTGTTTCGCTGCTCGCTGAAGTTCCTCTGTAAAACTTTGCTCAAGTGTTAACTGGAGGAAACAGCGAGCTGGCTGCTGATGTTTGGGGGGGATTTAAATGAATACGTGATAAAGCCTTGCTAATCTTCTATTCCAATCTGATTCTCAGTAGGATATATCTCTTATTTCTATACTTAGGTGACCCAAGCTGCTTCTTTTGTGGATGTTCGGTTCCACAGGATCAGTAGGAAATTGGAAAGAGATGCAGTACGCGCGTGCCACCTCAAATTGGATTGCATGGCGTCTTAAATGAAAGCAAATAATTTCACGGCTAATGGGCTTAATTTCAGGAAATAATTCCACATTTCCACAGTTGGCTATTCTGCATGTGATTTCTACTGAGGGCTTGCCACTTTTGGGGTTGTTGGGATTTTTTTGTCTGTGTTCATTGAATGTAGTGGAATTAGAGAGCAGAATGATGCTGTTCTAGCTGATCACTTTTAATGCATCCAAAGTTGATCAAATGTGTGACACTTTGCTTTGACCACTTTCCTTTGAGCTCCCACGAGCTGTTGTAGGTGGTGATAGGAGCAGCACTGCTGTTTTCTCCCAGCTTTTATTCACTGGGGACAGAACAGAGGAACAAAGTTATTACCAAAAAAAGGATAAAAGAAAAAAAAACTGACATAAACAAGAAGTAAAATTGTGATTGCCAACAAAGAAGTGATTAAGCCTTACAAAAAAGTCTTCAGTGGTTAAATAAATAAAGAAATAGCTGTAATTAAATAATGAATGAAGGAATCAGTCCATAAAGCGTTGATTGATGTCCAGGAAAGGGGGTCTTTCTAATGGAGGCTGGCTGACAGTGATTGCGAAGGCCCATTTACCAGCTGATGTTTTGTTATGATTGGACATGTCAGTCTTCCTCTTCTGATTAAAAAGAGAGGGGGAAAAAAGCCCAAATGCGCCCCGCGTCCTTTCCTTTATGTTTTCTTTTTTTTCTATTCTCTTTCCAGCCGCAGGAATAAAGCGATGGGTGCATATTATTTTGTCAATCTGCTGGAATGGGTGACATTCAGGGGTTTGTAAAGATGCCAACTGCCCTTTACGTGTTACCTTGAAGAAGTCACTTTCTCTGAGGAATTTAGTCATGTAATAGGTGTTTGTGCTATTCGGGGCAAACAGGTTTCAAATGGATTGTTTTGTTTTCATACTCTAAAGATGGAACAGCTTCCTGTGAACAGGTTTTTGTATAACACAACACCCTAAAGATACATCTGCTTGAATAATGCATCCAGTATCTGACCACTGGGTTAAACACAAGCCAGAACATTTTGTTCTAATGCTTGCTTGATTTTTTTTTGTTCTGTTTTTGGTAGTATTCATTCTCTCCTCTCCAGAATCTGCAGGAATAACAGATGGACATTGGCTCATTTGTCATCAGTATAACCCTACAGACACTGAGGTCATGTCTCGTTAAATATGGGAAAATGTGGTTGATTGGCTACATGACTTCAAAGAATTATATAGAAGTGCCCAGGAAGATCTGTGGCTAACCCCTGCTCTGCCCTTGGTTGGTTTGTGATCCCTCTTGATGATGCCATAAATGTGTCGCCGAAACATGACTCCAGTTAGAACCATGTGAGGAAACCAGTTGCATCGCTTCATCAGTCCACCAGCAGCAGCAGAGAATATGAAAGTTGATGCGCGTGACTCTTTAACTTAGGTAATATTCTCGAACATTTTCATTTTAATAAATGTCTGTTAAGTCACCACCTGTCCACAGATTAGTTTACACAAAGGTGATTGAGTCTATGGCCCACTGATCAAAGTACTGCATTCTTTATAGATTTGCATTTTTAAACTGAAAATATATAATACCCAGCATGAACTGGGTGTTGGGGTGATATAATAGCAGTATGTTACTGCTAATTTAATTTAAACCAGGACAAGATTTGATCTGTAATCACATGCTTTCTCCTATTGGCAGTTTGGTTGTTCATTTTTTGAAGAAACTAATATTTACCCCAAGGATTGAATTAGTTGCATAAAAGAAACTGATTTAGTAACTGCCAGAATGATTAATCTCCTTCTTTGGTTCTTCATATATTCTACTGCATTACACTAACTCTCTAACTCAGTTGCCTCTCCGGAGCATACATGCTCCCTTGTTTCGTAGTTTTCCCAGATCTTGGCTGCGATCTTGGTTGCGCCTGGATTGTGGTGATGGTTGTGCTGATGCTATTACCCTGCCTTTGGCCATGCTTGTGTGGTGGCTGCACCTCTGGCTCGCCTTGATCTTGGTCTTGGTTGTGCTGTTGCTGTGGTCCTGTCAGAGGCTACGCCTGTGTCGTGGGTCTTGGTTGTGCAGATGCCATGACCCTGCTCAACACCACCTTCTATTGCCATTATTATGTGTCATGCCTCCACTATTAATATACACGGGACTCTTATCAACACGATATTGGCACATAACATCACATGCAATCATAGAGTGCATTTAGTAATTTTACGTCTATCACTATTGTTATTTGATATGCTATTAATAATAGTAATAATAGTAATAACGCTGCTGGTAAGCACATTATATAAGAAGCACAAGTGTGCTTATAGACTGGGCAGATGTGCGAATGTGTGTGTGTGTTTTTTTACACCTCATCATGTGCCTCTTTTGCCATAACCTAACCATCTGCGACTTTGGTGCCTAATTCAAACCAGCGTGACAGTCTGCGCTGTTGTGTAAAGAAGGGTCATTCCACCACATTAGCTAATGCTAATGCCAAGATATCGTTGCCATAGAAACAAAACCCACGCACAGTGTGTCATTAAAAAAAGCACTGTGGATATTCTGAAGCACTTGGATAAAGCAGTCCTCAGTGCCCTGCCAGCCCGTTCTCAGTCTGAATTTGTCACATAGCGCCGCCATCATGCAGAATTCGTTTCCCCTGTGAACGTGTGTGGGGTTTTCTTCTACACCTTACCATGTACCTCTTTTGCTTAAACCTAACCGTCTGCGACTTTGGTGTCTAATCCTAACCATTGTGATGGTCCGCACTGTTGTGTAAACATAAGGACCATTCTGCTTTGTGAATGCTGTGACATGACAGTAAAGGGCTGCATCATCCCACCATGTGCATTTTTTTACATCACTGTTATGGCATCCCACAGCGTAAACAGCTGATGCACAAGGATACCTAAAACATCATAGGTTGACATGGAAGTTCCTGACAGAGCAGCACCATTTGACAAGTGTGGAGTGAGAACATCAGCTATTTGTTTCTTTAATTTGATTTGATGTGTATGAAGAAGTGTGCTTCCAACACACAGCATATTTGTAGTGAAGAGCTTGTTATTATTGTATGACAAGGTCATGAACATATTGTGCTGAAGCTTTGTGTAAAACACAGATACAGAAGCCTGTTCTTATGCATTAGCTAACATAAAATATATCTTTGTTCAAAATGTGAGAATGAGAAAGCAAGGCATCTTAAAGAGACATGCCTCTAGTTACTGATTATACCTTATATTCTGTGCCATGAGAGCACCAAGAGATGCGTTATTCAGCAGAGCTGTATGCGAACTGGAACATTCATGGTGAGGACTGAATGGTATACAGTCAGAAATAACTGTTTGTGTGACAGTGTGCACTGCACTCATCTGTGCAGCTGACTTTATCTGCTGTTAGAGGGCATCATTTATTTAGACATATGACTCTTTCTCTCTGCACAAAAAACACTAACACCTGCTAACATCTGGCTTTTTAATGCAATGGGAAAGTGTACATCAGCATTCACAACTAGGTCAAATGACTCTGAAGTAGTCATGGGTATTTATTGCCTCTGGCTCTTATCGGCATCAATGGAAACACAACAACTGGGTGAACGCCCTAGTTTTAGTCCCTTACCTATCAAGAAGCAATGACGTGCCATCACAAAAAACTATCCGTCTCCTCCGAAACAGCGCTCAGACGTCAACCCAAATTAGTCTCCACCGAAACTGAAAGAGAGACTGAATAAATGAGCAATATATGAAAAGAAGTTTTCACAAACCTCTGTCCATGCTGCTAACTACTGTTTACCTGCTCTCCACCCTGTCTGTGACGTTAAACATGACACACCAAACAACCCCCATACATGCTTGCCTACTGCAGAGCCGTGTGCACAACTCCGCTCTATTGGCAATGGGAAAGCAGTCTATAGCTTATTTTTAAACCCGTGTGCATGTGCTATATGGTAGAATGGGGGTAATAGAGAAGCGTCACATTTTATTAAAGAAGTCTGGGAATAAAACGAGAATATTATAGAATATAAACAACAATTCAACTGTACATTATTAACACCCCTTAAACAAACAGAAAAATCCCCAAATTATTTCATCATGGCTTTTCATCATTCAAGCTTTGACTGTAGCTCTCTGAATTCATCCTGTTGTGCCCTCCTCTTCTGCACTGGTTCTGTGGCACCAAGTGGAGAATTACCTCCCAACTAGTTCAGCTCTATCAACCAGTAAACTCATACTCACAGAGCTGGAGTGGTGGGAAAAGCAGAAAAAAAATCCTCATTGTCTTTGGCCAGTTTTCTGGAAACTTTGTCAAAATTTGCAGGTGTATGAAGCGTACTGTGCACAGTGCTGGCCAGGTGCGCGGAGGTGTGAAAGCATGGAGAGTTTAATCATGTGGTGCAACTCTATGAATGCCTTTGAGGAGAACTGGCTGAAAGATTGCACGATTATCACGCTTTGGACAATTATCATGTCAACACTACAAGGACAAATATAGGCAAAACTTTCTGTTCTGCAATGTAAGAATACTGTCAGCCTTCTGATGAATCCACAATCTCCCTCCAACATTCTTTTATAAGTGTTCAGATAACTGTTTGTTTGAAGTATAGTTATGGCCTTAAAGGCTTCACTCATCATGTTATTGTTTTCTAATTCTTATCAGAACTAGCTTTTGGAGAAGCCCAACGTAGTTTGAATGAACCAGCTTTTAAATGACATTTACTGACATATCATTCTACACATCTTTCTTGAGTTCTAGCAGGATTAAAGACATAATAATGTAAAACATTCTGCCATTTTTAAAGCCATAAAAACAAGCTTGAGCCCTAAAGAGTTTCAAAATATGTTGGAAACAAGACATAAGTCCCTCGTTCCTTCCACAAACAGCACTTACCTTGAACTCTGGTGTATTTTGGCTCAGTACGTACACCTTCTAACTCCCTAAAGACTTGATGCACTATCCTGAGCCAAAGTGATATTTTATTCTCCGGTTTCACTGTAGTGTGCCAACCAGCTCCTTAATACAGAGCGCTGCTGGTGTACGGTCGCTCTCTTTTCCAGCGGCGACCCCTTTCAACCTGCCATATGGAGGAACGAAGGGTCCATCTTTGTTGTCCCCCACCTCTGCTGCTCTCTGCAGGCTGGCTAAACAGCCTGGCCCGACTCCCAGAAACTAAGTTAAGGCAACTTTAAGTTTAGCTATGCTGACTTCTTTTGTGGCCCCTGGAGTTCAGTGCATCAGATGCTGCAGCACCGATGGGAGCAGCACTACAACTGTGGAGAGACGGGGCATCAACAGATGGAGGTCTGTGAGGGTCACTCTTCATGGACCTTGCCTTAGCTATGCTCTTTGAGGATTTTAGCAGAGCAGAATGGTCCTTAAAGTCTTTCAATGAACATTAAATGACTCAACTATGACTTAAAACTGCAAAAAACCTCAAGGGTTGCTGTTTGGGAATATAAACACATGGTGAGGCTGACAGGTTAAGAGGAGTAACATATTCAAATGGTGGAGGCTGGAAAGTGCTCTGCAGTTTGAGCGCTATGACTGGAAATCACCCTGAAGGTTTGCAGGAACCGCTGACAAATGACTTTGTTTGGAGGATGGAAGTTTGGTCGAAACAAAAGAAGCAAAACAATATTTCATCCCACTGATGTAATTTAAGTTTTTGTCACGCTACAGACTAGACTAGACTAGAGACCTGCATAGGTCTCTGTGTATGTGGTGCTTGATTTTGGTATGTGCTTTATTAAATAATAAATATTGCTATTAAATAATGAATAATATTGCTTTATTTCTATGTTCTTTTTCCCCAGACAGCTTTGTTGTCAGTCCTGTCCTTCTCAACGGGAAAGAAGCATTTAAAGTGAAGTGCAAAGTAAAAGAACAGAAAATACTGACATTTTCCTTTTCTTTGGTAAGTTTTTTAAAGCTCAATAAAGACCTCTCATACTGTATATCCCACAATTCACCTCAGGCTCCTGCACTGTAAATGGAAAAATGGAAATGGAAATGGAAACAGGTTGATTTCACATAAAATACTCAATGGTCTGTTTTACGGCTTTTGAGTACTAAAGATATATATGATTTATATATTTCCATGGATTACTGTGGTAACTATGGTAAACACCAGCCCATTCTCATTCCAAAGTCATCAAATACCACTACATTTTCAGTGATTTTGGGGTCAGACACTGATTTCAAAAGCCATCTTTTGCAGTGATATGATACACTGCCGAGTGGCTAGACAGCAGCTGTTGGGGCTGCATGATACACTGCATGATGGTGTTAGTGTGAAACGCTGCTAACAAGGTAATATGAGGGCCTGGAAGGTCCTTATAGAGTGTGCAGGAGGGGCAGGGGATGGGTCCGACCAATACGGACTTTCTTACGGTGGCCCTGAAGGCCAATAGTAATAAATATTTACAAGCCCAAAATATATTTCACAAAACACAAATACATTTCATAAAAAAAAAATGCATTTCACATTACACAAATACATTTCATAAAAAAAAATGCATTTCACAAAACACAAAAACATTTCCCAAATGTATTTGTGTTTTGTGAAATGTATTTGTGTTTTGTGAAATATATTTTGCACTTCTGAAATATTTATTACTATTGGCCTTCAGGGCCACCGCACTTTCTCCTGGGAGCCTGTTGCTTTCCATATGAATGTAGAGCCAAACCATGTTTGTTTTTGTTTTTTTTAAACCTAACCATGTGCTTTTGTTGTTGTACAGCATCTGTAGCAGCATCCAAAATTTTCAAAACAGACTCAGGAGGATACCTAGCACATAACATGTAGACATGGGATTCCACTGACAAAGCTCCGATATGTGACGACCTAGGATGAGAACAGGTTGTAAGTACAGCAGGTGTGGTGAGTTGAATCAGTTGGTTTTGTAAACTTATTACATCTGAAAGTTTGGGTAATAATTTGACTTTTCACTTCCAAATGAGTTTGGCTAATCTGAGGGTTTGTTTCAAACTTGTTTGATTGTCTGTTTGTATGTGTTGGTTCATAATGGCATTAATGCAAATTAGGATCAAAATTAGAATTAGAAATTAGAATTGTTAATCTGCAGCAGTGTGAAATATGCATCAGGCTTCAATTAAAAAAAAAAAAATCATATTCAGGTGGGATGCGAACAGCAGACTCCTGCATGAAAGTCTAAGGTTTGCTCAATCCATCCATCAACCCTACCACTACCCTGTATGGAGCTTTGTGTTCCTTATAGTATGTTGTTACTGACAACATTTCAATGTAACGCTGTCCCGCGCCATATCATAGAGCCGTAACAGGTGCCAACTGGCCAACTGGTGGCATATCACAACACTGCGAAAGGATCCGTCTGGCTGTGTTACAAACTGATGCAGCCATGCAATGTATCATACCACCACAAAAGGTGTCCAATGCCAAAATCATTGAAAAGCAGCAGTATCTGATGATGTAGGAATAAGAACAGGCTGGAATTTAAAATACTTACCATAGTAATCCATGTAAAAATGTATTTAATATATTTCTTTTGTACTCTGGTGTGTCATGCGAATGTGTGCTACAACACATCTGGCACCGTGTTTCATCTGGCTACATTATCAACTGATGCCATCTGTCAGTGTATCATTCTGCTCTCTGGACATTGCTGGCACATAATAACACTGTGAATGGTTCTGTCTGGCTGTGTTCTCAACTGATGATGTCCAGTGGGGTTTCATGCGGACACTGAAGGTGTAGTTTGGCGTTGGTATCTTACGCTGAAAGCACTGCAAAAGCAGCTGTATTTGATGACTTTGAAATGAGAACATGCTGGAAAGACAGAAGCCCTAAGCTTCCTGCTGCATAAAGGATAAATACTATAGCTATTATGGTTCTTATTTCAGATCTATTTAAAGAGAACCATGTAAGGAAAAGGGTTAATAACAATCATATCCAAACATGTAGAACTGTACAATGTAATGAGCAGACTTTGAATGCAGGGTCAAAGTTAGGGTTAATCCTGTCCAATGCAGCTGATAAGCAACATATCATACACACACACACACACACACACACACACACACACACACATTCTGTGTTAATGTAAGCTGAGGTCATGAGTAGTGGCCAACACCATTACAAACGACTGTAGCACTAAACACATCAACAGTTCCAAAAGAGGAAAGAGCACATTAATTCAGGCCAGTCAATACTTGTTAGCAGGGCCGGCTAATAAATAACGCAGAGTTTCGTCCTGGGGTTGGATCATGTCTTTCAGCCGCCTGTGGCATCTTAATGTACTGTTTTAATCAGGGCCAGCGGCTGCTAAAGGGCTTACGCTAGCACATTGCCTGCTACATTTCCCCACACGTTCCAGGGATTTACATAGAGGGCCGGTAAGCCACCGCCAGCGCCCCTTGTCCTGCCTTGTCATTCCCATTCTCACTCCCTGTATCAGAACATGACTGTGGCCTCGGGTAGCTTATCACACTGAGACTCAACCCCTTCCATTCTCTTATTATCAAATAAAAAAGAGAAATGGCTGGTGTTGGGTCAGGGACAGTGTGGAAGGCTTTGATAGGTAATGATGTTGGAACCCCAATTTTACCAGCTTTTATCCTGTTAGAGTAAAAAACTCTTTGTGCTGGTCTGAGGTGTACAGCAGGCGGGGGAACAAGCTGCAAAGGGAAAGCCAGGGCACAAGTTGGATGTTAATACAGATATTGTTCAAAGATTAAGGCAGGCTTGCTTAGGTTCAGCTGACAGATTTAAGTCACTGCCTTTCTGCACCGGTAACCATGCCAACTGTACTGGGAAACTATTAAAAACAGCTCTGCATCGCAAAGTAGGGACACCCCTACCAAAGATGCAACATGGCAGTCTATTGGCCCACAAACCTGTGATAAGCTTCTCATCAGCTTGGGAACAGCAGGCTGCTTATGGGACAAAACACTTTGCTGAGGAGAGGATTTTGACTCACTGACTCATTTTCATACATATTGTTTCCATAACTTCTGGGCTTGGAAAAGCTAATGGCAGCAGTGGAGTTTTTCAAATAGTTGTTTTTCAGCAGGAGCTGGTATGGATTCCTTTAGTAATTGCAAGTGTCATTGTGGTGTGTAGTTTCAGTGCAATCACCAGATTTAACCTTACACATCAGCACCATACACCTAACACTTTCTCATCCCAAGTCGTCACATATTGCCGCTTTTCAGTGGACTTTCGCGTCTACATATTACGTTCTAGGTATCCGTCTGCAACTCCTGCTCTTTCAAATATAACTCCATTGAAATCTTAAACTTAATAATCTCTCACAAAAGTCACAAAAGTGCATGAAAATGTATTAAAAATTGTCAATATACAACAATATGTGTGTGTGTGTTCACAGTTTGTGCACTGTTTCCTCAGTGAGAACTTCCCTTTGAGGAAAATACTGCAAGTTCCCTGGGTATGTGGGTGGAGACAGAAGCAGTCAGTCTTCTTAGATTAAGATTACCTTGTAGAGCACAGCCAAAAACACTTTTACATCTTAGATCAATCCATGAGGAATGAATTAGAAAAGACAATATAACTTTTTGCATTTTAACCATTTAAGTAATCGTAACTGTTTTTAGCCAGTTAAATGATTTTACTCATGAATAAATGTTTTAACCTTATTACAGATTTTAATGTCACAAATCATGAACTATTAGACTTTTTATGAACTGCATAGGAATATTTTTTTAACTTTTCACATCAGCTCTGGTTTGTGGGTTTGCGGTTTGGGTTCAGGTCATATAAGACATATATGTACGGATCGGGCAGGAAAGGTTGGCTCTCATAGCAGGCTGGGTTGGGTAGGGTTTCTAAAAAAACCCTGACCCATGGATCACTAGAAGGGACCTATGTCAAGTGATGACACATTACCTTAGTAACAACTGTACTTATTTTAAGCCTAGCCATGATTTTTTTCTAAACCTAACCACAGACTTTAATTACCTAAAACGGAGGAATAAACCTAAAAACACCTTGTTACTTACATTCTACGTTTATTTTGAAAAAAGAATGTATGCATATCACAAGCAAAAACTGTAAATTTTGGGTGAAAACAAAGTTAATTTTGACAAGCATAAATTGACAAGCCATCCCTGAGCGTCCAAAACTGACACAGGAGGGGTAACAATCATGTCATCTTTTTGACATGTAGGGCCACTGACCAAGAGTCGATATTTGAGTTGGAAGAGAGTTGACAAATTGGAGAATGTGTTGCCATTTCACCACCAAAAGCTGTTAATTTGGCAGTATATCCAACCAACCTCACAACAGCAGACCACATGTAACCACACCACTCACGACATCCACATTCAGCATCTTGCCCTGCAAGATTGTCTGAGACCAGGCACCTGACCAGCTGAGGAAATAACTGTTTTGCACAACTGAGGAGTTTTTGCACAATCCATCAGAAACCATCTCAGGGAAGTTTACCTGCATGCTCATCATCCTCACCAAGGTCTTGAAATGACAGCAGATTGTTGTTGTAACATGATTTGAGTGGACAACTGCTCATTGTCGATTGTGTCTGGCACTTTGGAGAAGAACTCTCTTCACAAATGAATCTCTGTGTACACTGTACTGGACAGATGGCAGTCAGTGTGTATGGCATTATGTGGGTGAGTGGTTTGCTGATGCCAGACTTGTGAACAATGTGCTCCATGGTGGTTGGGTTATGACACAAGCCATGGACAATGAACACAGGTCCATTCTATTGATGGCACTGATGACAAGATCCTGAGAGCCATTGTCATGCCATTTATCTGCCACCATGACCTCATGTTGCAGCATTATAATGCACGGTCACATGTTGCAAGGATCTGTACATAATTCCTGGAAGTTGAAAACATCCCAGTTGATTACAGGCACCCATTGAGCATGTCTGGGATGCTTTGAATTGGTGTGTACAACAGCATGTTCCAATTCCTGCCACTATCCAGCAACTTTGCACAGCTATTGAAGAGGAGTGGGTCAACATTCCACCACAATCTGATCAACTCTACATACAGAAGATGTATTGCACTGGTGTTGCACCAGGGACCGAAGAATTCTTTGGGGTATTTGTAACCAAAAAATGCATTTCTGGGGTGTCAGAGTGGCCTTTTGTTGTGACCATCCCAAGGTAGTAAAGATGCTTAATCAGCATCTTGATATGCCTCACCTGTCAGGTGGTTTGATTAACTTGAAAAAGGAGAGGTGCTCACTAACATGGATTTGGGTGGCTGCAGCATGGAAGGTAGAGCGGGTTTTCCACAGATTGGATGGCTGGCTGCTAATCCCCTACTCCTCCAATCAACATGTCAAAGTACCCTTGGGCAAGAGGCTGACCCCCAAATTTCTCCTGATGGCAGCTCCATTGGTGTGTGAATGTGATGGTTAAAAACTGAGTAGCAGGTGGCACCTTGTAGGGTAGTCTCAGCCATGTGTGTATAAATGTGTGTATGAATGGGTGAGTGGGACTTGTAGTGTGAAAGGGGTTTGAGTGGTTGAACAACTAGAAAAGCTGGTGCAGGTGCAGGTCCATTTACCATCCATCCATTTATTTGTACATACTACCAAGTCAAAAACCTAGCCTACCTATACAAAGTGTGAGTCTATGTCACGTACAGCTCTTTACCTTTATCAGTGTGGTGTTTGCTTGAGCTCTACTTGATTTATATTTATTTTATCTTGAATCTGAGAGTGGAGTGAAAATAATTGTCCAGAACTTCATCATGTTGTTCTTTAAGAAGCACCACTTTAAACATGGCAATACACACAGTTAGGAAACATGGTGCCTTTTCTTCCTCTCCAACTCTCCCCTCTCTTTAGCTTGCAGCACAGTGTGAGCTACCAGCTGTAAAACAAGCGAAACACTGGTGGGAGGTGTCAAGCTCTTTGCTCTTATCACAAATCTCAGACCTGTTGTGTTGGGTGGGGGTGCAGGGCTGGTATGGGGCACACACCAGCATTCTCTTCTTTTGTTATTGCTGATCAGGAGAGCCAGGCAACAGATGTCAGGCTTTTAAATTGGCTCTTGAAATGCAACCCCAGAGGTCAAGGTCCTACTCTATCCCCTAACAACCCCACAACCTCTACTACCACCTCTACACTTCTTGGGCTGCATGCTGCACAGGGCTGTTAGCGTTCAAACCAACCCAGGGTGGACATTCAAAGTGCAAGTTAAGGATTTATAAGCAATGTTGGCAAAGTTACTCAGAAAGAGTACTTCATTAAAAAATCACTCTTAACTCCTCATTTATAACTTGAGCTATTTTTAGCAACATATGCTTTGCAGGCTATTATATAGACATACAAGATTAGGACTACATGCACCTTTCCAGGTTATTATTCCAGGAGATTATTTTTAGATACCACACTCCAATAAATCCTCCAGATGAAATGAGAAAATAAGTCATTAGCAAGGTCACATCATCTATGTCTTCAAAATTGTTGCAAATCTTTGGTGAAAAATAAATCAACTGAGTGATATGACAACACTGTGATAAAGATTTGGTCCTTCCATAACCTGAGCCAATCAGAGGGCATGGTTCTCTGCTGGAAAATGGTAGATTGCCCCCTCTGAGTAGGGAGAGAGTTGCTGCCCCAAGCAAAGATGTTGAGTATCTTTGGGTCTTGTTCATGAGTGAAGGTAGAATGGAGAGTGAGATGGATAGGTGGTGTGGCACAGCGTCAGCAGTGATGTGGGCACTATGTCAGACTGTTGTGGTGAAGAGGGAGCTGAGCTGGGAGGCAAAGCTTTGGATCCATCTACATCCCAACCCTTATCTATGGTCATGAGCTTTGGGTAGTGACCAAAAGAACTATATCGCAGATAAAAGCAACCAAAAAGAGTTTCCTCAGTAAGATACCTCCTCAAATATGGTGAAACTCGCAGTAGAGCTGCTGCTCTTTCACATCGAAAGGGGCCATTTGAGGTGGTTCAGGCATCCGATCAGGATACCTCCGCCTTTTGTTAGAGGTGCTCCTGGCTCAGTTGGACATCAACTAGTAGGAGGCCCTGGGGCAGACCCAGAACATACTGGAGGGATTACATATTTCATCTGGCATAGTGTTGCTGGGGAGAGGGATATTTGGAGTACTTGCTCAGCCTGCTGTGCCATGATCTGGCCCTGGACAAGTGGATGAATGGAGGATAACCTGTGTTGTTGGGAGAAACACTAAGTGGTAGTGCCTTTGCTCAGTTTGTCCTCTGATGCCAGCAGACACGGAATCATTCTGTTGCCCTGAATTTCAGTGGGCAACAGTTTTTGTTGGACGCTGTTGCAGACACCAACCCCAAAATATGCTATTTGTTGAGTTGTTTCTTATGTTTTGTTGAGTTGTTTGTTTGAGTTGTTTCTTATGCTAATGCTAAGTTGTTTTTTTTTTTTTTTTTTTCTTTTTGAGTAATTTAAGTTGTGCTTTTGTGAAAGGTAAAAAAGACTGGTGAGCTGCCATTTACCATTTAAGTAATAACATATTCTGAATGTTAGATGTAAGTAATTAGATGGCATGGTTTTCATTTTCATAACTGATAGGAATGCACAATAATATCGGCACTTCATCAGCATCAGGCAATATTGGCAAGTGAAATATCGGAATCTGCCAACATGCTGATTATTTTGCCGATATCACAAACTATTTTTTTTTCTTATCAGAGTCAACATTTACAAAACATCAACTCTAAGCTGATGCATTTTTCTTATATTGCACAATAAATTAATATTCCATACACGGAAAAGCAGTGTATTTTATGTCTCCATCAATTGGTGGCCCTTAATGATAAGAGTATGATGTAAATTCTACTACAGGCAAGATCTGATGGTCACTAAAATTAGGTGGGGGAAAAAGTGGATATATTGATGTAAAAAAAGGAATCGGTAACACTTTCTATGAAGATCACATCTATAATCCACAATGAAGGCAGTCATAGTCAATTATAATGCATTCATAATGCTTTATGAATACACTTAAAAACACACATAATGCTTACTGATGCACTATATCAATAGTCATAAACCATTATACACAGTAAAAAATGGGATGTCAATATTTCAGAGTCAACCTATTTTAACCTAGATAGAGTATTCACAACTATATGGAGTAGAGTAGAGTTAAAAGTCAGTGTAAAATTTTGCAGACATCCAGTGAAAAATTCAACTCTGCAGAGTGATGATTACGATATGCAGTCTGCGTAACGTCTTGAATGCTGTGCCGGCACATGCAGTGGGAGTTGTCTCGAGTGATGCCACAGTTGGGTAAGGAACATGTCTGCAACATCGTTTCATAATTGTTTTTCAACTAAACACGGTTTTATAGTTTCATAGATGTCGACTGAGGACATGTTGTCAACATCTATCTCTCTGTTGGGTGACACTGTCGAGTAGCTAACAACTAGCAACTAACTTGCTAGCAGTTCGTAAGTTCGACATGTTCTCATTGAGTTAAGATGCACCTGCAGTATTTAACATGTTAACTATGTATTTTTTCTGAGTGCCGGTGAGACTTAAATACGCGCTGCCTGCCTTATGGCAAAGTTATATCTTATTGTTTATTAGTATGCTAATTGTAATCGCTAATTAGCTTGAAGCATATACCACTACGGCGTAGCGAAAATTGCCGTGGTTGCCCCCCTGTGTGGCCTCAATACCCGATGACTCAACGGTCAGTTTGTCCCTTTTCTGAAGTGGCCAAAGTGGTGCCTAAAATTACACAGACAGTGGTGCTTCTTTACACAGCGCCACAGCCATTTCGCCGTGCACACTGCGCTGTTGCTCACTCTCCCTGACGAATAAAGTAAAATAAAGTTGTAAAGTGGTGCTTATGCACAGCAAAACATGCTCACCCATAAAGCGACAAGGAGTGCTTGAGTATAACGTATACGTTTACAGCGGGTAGTGAGCCGCTGTTGCTGAAGTTAAGTCGCTTCTCATGCTACTATAGCCGCTTTTTGACTATGGGGAATGTCATAAATTGTTATTATTGAGCTAACTGTGCCAGTGAACTCTCAAATCAGCAGTTTATCTGATACCCCCCCCCATTGACTTTGTGGAAAACCTAAGATGAAGAGGGACTGCTTGGAGAGAAACTGAACAACTTTGAGCATGTAATTTCACAGTCAAATATAACTGAAGGACTTGGACTCCTACTATCATAGACATGTTTTAAGTCTTTCTGTTCTACGACCTAATGGAACTATTTTGTCTTTGCCATGAACTATTAAATTTTGCCACAATGATCCATTTTAATTAAAAGTACACATTTTCTGCTAGGGGAGCATGCCCACAGACCACCCACCATAGTCCCTCCAAATTGATAATTTAGTTAACTGATAGCATGATGGATTTGTTAATCACAACTTAACTGTTTAAACTTGTTGTTCACAGTAATCAGGTGAATTGCAATCAGAGTGGACCGATAGTTGGTAAGTAGGCTCAGGTTATGGAACAATATAAGCACATTAATAGGTTACACTTGGTTCAGTTGTTTTTCTTGGTTGTTATTTTTTCCTTTTTCTTGTTTTAATAGAATATGCTACTGCGTGTTTTGTTTGGAGGGGAGCAGAAGTATGTTAGGCTGTCTGACCTAACATTCGATGCTTTCATTAAAAAAGGTTAGTGAGTACATCAGGGTAAAACAACAACTTTTTACTTGGTTGATACACCTTATTCATCATAAAACCATTCCTTCTGAATTATCTGAGTTGATAATTGTGTCTGCTATGCCTTAAAATGGATGGGAATGAACTATTGACTTCATTTTCAACACAACAATTTGTAAAACATGAGGCTTACTCTACTTAGTTGACATTTTGATTCTCATCAGAAGGAAATGGTCTTTCAAGCTTTGTTACGATTTTTGTAATACACTTTTCCTTTTCCGTCCTTTACTTCAGTGTGCCTAAAATTTAACATACCAGAAGGTAGGCAGCCAGGCAGGCCAGCTGACAGCTTTGCTGGGGCCCAGGATAAGATATCTTAGATGGGCCCCCCCACCCCCACGCTTAGACCTCTCCTGTTCCTCTCCTCTCTTCTTCATCTCCTGTTCCTCTCCTCTTCATCTCCTGTTCCTCTCCTCTCCTATCCTCTGCTCTTCATCTCCTGTTCCTCTCCAAACTTTCCCTGTGGCAAAATCGTCTATGGTGTCTTTAAAGTCCAGTTTCCTTTTCTCTACTTCGCAGGAGAAGAGTAAGCATGGTGTGCAAAATAAAACCTTTTTTGAGCAGGTATATATTATCCAGTCCCTATCAATTTTTTCCCATCCATTGTGGGATGTGGAAAATGTCAAATAATTTGGGAATTCTCTGCCCTCTGCATCTGCTGGCAATTCCTTTGCCCTCTCAGAGAATGGCGTTCGCTTTGCCATGACACATATGATGTCCACTCTATCAGAGTCTGTCACTTTATTTGACCAAAGTGCAGGGTCGCTGAAATCAAGTGTCTGATCAGTCTCTGATCCAGCCTGCCCAGACCCTCTGACGGAGCAGCGGGCCCCTCCTGCATTGCTGTGACGCTCCCTGTCTCCCTCTTCTCTCTTACCGGCAACCTGACCCTGTCCCTCCCCTCCGTGACAGCAGGCCCCTCCCGCTCCACTGTGACTCTCTCTCTCTCTCGCTCTCTCACCAGCAGCCTGACTCTGTCCCACCGCTTCGGGGCAGCGGGGGCCCCCTATCACTGTGACGCTCTGTCTCTCTCTGTAGCTGTGTCCCAATTCAGGGTCTGCATCCTTCGGAGGACCCAGCCTACACAGCCTTCGGAGGCGACTCCTTCGGAGGCACCTCCGAAGGCTGCATTAACGGTTGTTAATTGGGACAGTCTAGCCTTCGGAGGATTTCCTGGTTGCGTCACCAGATGTTCCCGCCCTTACCCCCACATCAGCTGAGAGGGGGGGGGCACTAAAGCAAAGAAATTATTGTATTTTTAAAATTTACTTTTTATTTAAATTTTGCTGGAGGAGGAGGACAAGCGCCTCTGTCCGCGTCAGAAGCTGATTTTTTGCGCAGTAAAGCCTCCGTCAGGGGATGGAGCTCTCCGCGGCTGCGGGCAGCACAGCGGGGCTGCTAGGTGGCTACATGTTAGCATTACTAACGTCACGTATTATGAATGAAATTATGAGATTTTAATGTCCCTCTAAGTTTAACATATCTGGCGTTTGATTTTCAAATGAGTAAAAACCCACATTAAGTTAAATCAACGCTCCGATCTCCGCTCTGTGCCGCCATTATTTTTGAAGATCGCGGGCGCGCAAGGAATCTTGGGAAATGGAAGGCCGCGAAGGATAGTAGCGATGTGTCCTCCAAACAGAGGGAAAAGGAGGACGCATTTGTGGGCTGCGAAAGGAGGAGCCTTCGACTTGTGACCAAATGGAACAGCCTTCGCGCAGCGCTGTGACGTAATTGGCCTTCGAATGCAGCCTCCGAAGGATGCAGACCCTGAATTGGGACACTCTCGTCTCTCTCACCGGCAGCCTGACTCTGTTCCTCTCAACTCAAACTCAACTGTTTCTGCCAAAGATAAGGTCTTGTGTCAAGCTTTTCTACAAGCTAATGGACGCGTAACATTAGAGCTAGGTTAGGTTACAAGGCTGATAAGTTGGCGCTGTTTCTTACCTCGCTCTACCTTGACTTTACTAGTCCCAGCTTCACAGTCACCTTTTTTAAATATTTGTTTAGAAAATCTCTAAGGCCTCTTTTTTCGTCTTCTCTTCTTCTCTTTTCTTTCCTTTTCTGAGCACCGGACTTGTGCTGACCGGACATTTTGACAATAGTGAACTTCAAATCAAATGACAACATCAAATTTTGATCAGTGGCCAAACCATTTTTATGTTGGGGGTGGGGGGATTCTTGATCACTATTTCAAGGACAATTTAGAAGAAAAAAAAAAAGCTTTTATGCAACTGAAATATTACTTAGTTTTTCCACATATAGGAATATTTTTGAATTTTTAAAAAAATATTCCATAACTTAATGAGGGCCCAGTAATGCGCAATGCTGAGTCAACTGCTATGGTTGAGAATGGTATGACAGGGGGTGTTTTTAATTTCTGTTGTTTGTAGTTGTGCCAGTTTAATGTACACGTGACATAAATATTTCATATTTTATATCTATTATATTATTATATCTTACACAGTGTCTTTCTATTTTATTATTTCTTGTAACAGCCACAATAACACATTTCACTGCACATTGTTTTATGTATAATTGTGTATGTGACAAATAAGTCGTATCTCATCTTATCTTTATGCTAATTTTACGTTTGTTGGTCTGTAGGCTGGGACAGTGACATGTCTGCCATCTTGCTGCTCCTCCATCTCCTGCCACCATCCGCACAGGGAAGGAAGAGGACAGGGAAGATATCAGCATGTCAGGCTGTGGAACACCTCATCAGATTCATAAAAGTATTCTGAACAGTTGTTTAAAGTATAATTTTCATCACCTCAATTTCATGCCCAGTGTTCTATTGTCAGAGGTTGGTCACTAAATATTTTTGTCAAATGTTTAGTTGTAGGCTGGAACCAGTATACAACAGCACCTGGATAACATCAGTCAAAGCAGCCAGCCCTACCTCCTCGATCAGGAGGCTGCAAGAAGCAGCATTCACACCTTCTTTATTGTGACTGATAAGTATGCACTTCCAGGTAAGGCAACAAGTTTGGTGGGAGCCTTTGATGAACTCTTTAAGGCCCATTACGTCTTTGGTACCTCATACAGCTCTTCCCTGGCCAACTTTTTCATGTTTCTGCAAACAACCACTTACAATATTGACGTTGGGGAAACAAAGGAAACTCCCAGGGTTGCAGAGCTGCGAGCAAGAATGGTGCGTTAGTGTCGAGATCAAATAACAAAGTTTTTTCTATTTGCAGAAGTGACCACAGGAGACTAAACAGCCTTATAAAGCACCTTAAAGTAATTCATGGTCTTTGTAATGGCTGGACTCTTCATCTTAAATGTGGCCATGTAAGCCATGTAAGTGGTTCATTTGATTCTGTTGAAGAAGGTGATTTTTCACCACACCAAAGTGTTGAGTGTAATGCCACTGATGTTAATGTGTCATCTGAACATTTGGAGGCAGAGTCCACAGTGTCTTCTACACAACTTGTAAATAGTTGTGCATCTGTAATTTCAGATTGAAGGTCAGCAGTTGTAGGCCAAAGTGTTCTGAACTCTGTTGTGATTTCCATGGAAGAGATTGTTCAAGATATCCGGCAGCATGCTAAATAAACTGTCATTAAGCATGTATTTAGTCATGATAGAGAAGCTGAAACGTGCAAGAAAGTTGAAGCATGTTTTGAGGAGTTAGAGAATCCTTTCACAATTCTTAATTCAGAATACAAGCGATGTGTAATTGGCTCAAGGTTTGACACAAGGCGAAATAAAAAGATACATATGATCAGATTGTTGTTCAATATAAATTCACGTATGTTCCAATTTTATCTACATTGGAGTTGATATTTAAAAGTCAGTATATTGCTGAAATGTTGAAAAGCTCAGACACTGATGACTCAAGACAGACATTTGTGATGGATCTTTATTTAAGACTCACCCTCTGTTTTCAACTGAAAAGCACACAGTGCAGATCCAAGCAGCAAGGGGGTCCTTGGTTCAAATCCCGGTTGGAACAGGGTTCGGTCCGGGCGGGGGCCCTTCTGTGCGGAGTTTGCATGTTCTTCCCGTGTCTGCATGGGTTCTCTCCGGGGTCTCCGGCTTCCTCCCACAGTCCAAAGACATGCAGGTTGATTGGTGACTCTAAATTGCCCTTAGGTGTGACTGTGAGTGTGTATGGTTGTCGGCCCTGCGATAGTCTGGCGAACTGTCCAGGGTGTACCCCCCCAGCTGGGATAGGCTCCAGCACCCCCGCGACCCTTACGAGGACAAGCGGTTATAGAAAATGACTGACTGAATATCTATCCAAAATGGAATTCTATGTTGTATGCATGCCTTATTTCATGCACAAGTTTTAGTGAAATTCTTGCTCCTGTTGTTTGAGACATTAAAGTTTTAGAGAATGATGGTATTGATATTCCATTATATGGAGGTCGTGTTCGTGGCAGTATGGTACAGGTTACTGGCGATAATTTAGGCTTACATAGCTTGTTTGGTCTGGTGGAGTCTTTCAGTGCAAGGTACTGTTGCAGATTTTGTTTAGCTGAAAAAGATGACTTTCAAACAGAATTCTCTGAAGATTCTTCCAAAATAGTGTTGCGCACCAAAGATACCCACACTTCTCACTGTCAAGAAATGGCTCATAATCCATCTCCTCCATATGTTTTTGGTGTGAAGCGGTCAAGCTTATTGAACTCTTTGACATATTTTCACACAACTGAGAACTTCTCAGTTGATGTGATGTATGACATTTTGGAAGGGGTGGCCCAGTACGAGTTGAAGCTATTAAAGAACATGTTACACTGGGCTACCTGAATTTGAGAATACAATGTTTTAATTATGGATTCATGGAGAGAAACAATAGGCCAGTGGCTGTGAATTTCGGTGGAGTGTAATGATCTGGGACTAAATGCAGCTCAGTCATGGTGCTTATTGAGGAAAGCTCCGCTCCTCTTTGGCGATTTGGTAACCTCTACTGACCAACATTGGGGCCTACTTCTGTTATTACAACAAATAATGGACAATGTATTTTCTCCCATGTTAATTCAGGGTCTGTGTGTATATATACATTTGATTGTGGAATACCACAAACTGTTCAAGATGTTGTATCATCAGAAAAAACTTTTACCAAAGCACCATTTTCTTATCCATTATCCCTGCTGCATCCAGAAAATAGGACCTGTACTTCATAGCTGGTGCATGCGCTCTGAAGGCAAGCACAATTTTTTCAAGAAACAGCTCAAGTCATTTAAAAATATCACCAAAACGCTGGCCAAAAAACACCAGCATCATATGGCACATATTTGGCGATCTTTAACAACTTTTAGTTGGTTAGACATTGGTCCTGGAAAAACGGTGTCTTTAGAAATGGTAAAAGGAGGTTCTGAAATTGTCAAAGGCAATGCAAGTGCCCTCCAGTGTTAAAGTTTTGAAAGTGAATTGCAATGGTTTTGTTTACACCCACATCTGGTTATTTGTGGCAAAGCTGAATCTGAAATGCCTCTCTTTTACCAGATTGAGTCAGCTCTGATAATATATGAGAAACTGTTGCTGCTCACTGTGCCTCTATTTACAGTAACTTTTCAAGAACATTTCCATGCATATGAAGTGACCAAGACAAAGCAAGACGTTGTTGTCTTTCATGTTGACAATCTGCATTATCACAGGCCTTTTGACATACAAATGTCATATGGAGTGAGACACAGCTCTCTTTGTTTTCCCATATTGCTTTATCAGGTGAGCATTAAAGCAAGTTGTTGTTACTGTAACCTTGTTTGTTTGTGTTTATTTCCATTTGTTAGGTTAGATCATAGCAATTCAGAAATATATATAGCATCATAGTAAAATAGCATCATATCACCTAGATGTAAAAATAACACTATAGAGAAATAAAAATTAAATATTATAGCACATTAGAGTGTAATTTTAAAAACTAAATTTGGAGTAAAATCAGCTCTATAAAGTGTAAGCATATTACTCTGAACAGTGTGAACAAACCTCAGTGTTAAATATTTTTACATATTTCATTGTTTATTTTGACACTGAATAGAGTAGAATTAAATCTGAAAAGTTGACACTGGCCATAGAGTAAATTTTACTCTAATTTTGAGCGGGACCAAATGTTATCTGAGTTAAATTAAACTCTCTAAGAGTTAAATTGACACTCTGGTTTTTACTGGGTAGATGTGACTCACAATGATTTATAAGTGGAAATGGTCTTATGGATTATAAACTTCTTATAAACTAGAGGTTGAAAGCTGGGGCTTATAATGTATTATAAATACCTATACTCACTTATTCCCACATCAACAATTAACTGTTGTAAGTACTCATACTGTGCTATAACAATCCATGCTATATCATAAGTTATCATTGTATGTGTTCAGTAAAGTGAGTTACATATTGATCATTTATAATAATTTATGTGTCATCATAATGTTTCATTGTAGGTGTTAGGTTAAGTGTAATAATTTTCATGCATTTATAAGAATTTATAAGTGATTAATGCCCACCATGCACTAGAATACTTTGAAAATAAATTAAAAAGACTGAATTCTGACAATGTGGCAGAGAGTCAGAGCTTTTAGCCACAGAGTTAGATTTCACAAAGACTGGGGACCTTGCAGAGGTGCACAGAAACTGTTGCAGCCCTTGAAATCCCCAGTGAGTATGCTATATGCTGTAGCTAGCTAGCTAGCTAACCAATGTCCCCATGCCAAACAGGCTATTTGCAAGCCAAGTTAGCCACTTGAATGTTTGCTATTAGCCTACAAGTTAACCATATGATTTAGATGAAGATTGCTTAGTTAAAAAATACATGATTACTTGATATATGAATTTTGAAGCTAGTAATCTTAAATTGAACCATATGGTTATCTTGCAGGCTAATGGTAAACAATCCAGTGGCTAAAGTTAGCTTGAAGGAGGCACCTTTATTGGTTAGCTTGCTAACTTACAGCATACAACATACTCACCAGGGATTCCAGAGCTGTGTCTCTGTCCACTTCTTTCTTCTCCAGTCCTTACATACAAATGGGAAGCCATGTCAAAGAGGCACTCTTTATCTCTTCTCAAATCCACTTTGTACCCCTTTTCCACAAGAGAACCAAGACTTTTTTCCCCTTAATGCAGGTATGTTCTGTCTGCTCCCGCCCTACTGTGTTGTGATTGGCGAGTAGTCTATACTACTGTGCTGTGATTGGGTAGTATACCAGTGGTACTGTGCTGCTATGATGGCTAGTACTCGTTGCCTCCGCTTTTTCTCTTCAGAGTTGAACAGTTTACACTTGCATATTTAGCTATATTTCTCTTGGACTGTGGAAAAAGAGGACAATGTGGAGCCAAGAAGGGAATAACATTTCTTTTTTGACATGGCTCAACATTTTGTACCGTGTTACAGTGAAGAAGAAAAGAGTGAACAGCGATTGCTGTAGCTCCTGAAATTCCTGGTAAGTATGCTTTATGCTGTAAGCTAGCCAGCTAACCACTGTAGGGTCTACCTGTGAGCTAACATTAGCTACTGGATTGTTTGCTATTAGCCTGCAAGCTAAATGTATGTTTCAACTTAAAATTGCTAGCTTCAAAAATCATATCATGTATCCATGTATATGAGCAATCTTCAGCTAAATTATATGGTTAGCTTGTGGGCTAATTGCAAACATTTCAGTGGCTAACTTAGCTTGCAAATAGCCTGTTTGGGATGGGGACAGTGGTTAGCTAGCTAGCCAGCTAGCTACAGCATATAGCATACTCACTGTGGATTTCAAGGGCTGCAACAGTTTCTGTGCATCTCTGACACTGTAAGATCCCCAGTCTAATTCTCTGGCTAAAAGCTCTGACTCTCTGACACATTGTCAGAATTTGGTCTTTTTAGTTCATTTTCAAAGTATAGTGTATGGTACGCATCAATCACTTATGCATATATTATTATAAATGCATGAAAATTATTACACTTTACTAAACACCTACAATGAAACATTATGATGACGCATAAATTATTATAATTATTATATCACTTTACTTAACACATAAACACATAAAAAGATAACAAATGATACAGCATGGATTGTTATATCACACTATGAGTCCTTAGTATATTGTTTATGTGTGAATACGTGAGTGTAGATGTTTCTAATGCATTATAGCCCCAGCATTCAACCTCTAGTTCATAACAAGTCTGTAGCAATGGAATTGTTCAGTAATGTTGTTTGGACATGGGCTGCATTAGTTGAAGCATGGCACATGCGCAATTGGTGTACCTGCCAGGAAAAAGATTGTATTGTAAGAGTGATTTACGGAGAGTGAATAAAGTTCCCTGTGAGTAAGGGTAATACTCAACCACCCAGTTTGTATAGTTTGGAAGAGGCACAGCAAACTGAAACAAAGTCAAGTGCATGACCCTTGCCACTTATAAATAATTATGAGTCACATCTATAAAGGTTTATGACTACTGATATAGTGCATCAGTAAGCATTATATGTGTTTATGAGTGTATTCATAAAGGATTATGAATGTATTATTAATTGACTATGAATGCTGTCATAATGCATTAGAGATGTGGTCTTCATAGAAAGTGTTACCAAAAAGTCTAATATCATTCATCCCCAATCACTGACATGAATTCAAGTGTTTAATTTATTTTAAAGTCCATAATGCATTTTGTAACATCATGAGAGTAATCATAAGAAATAATATGAATAATAAAAACGTTACAATAATATAAATCCTTTAATATTATAAAACTTTATAACTGAAGATAACGCAATATCACATTATTCTGTACAAATATGTCAGCACAAACTGTGTGTAAGAGTGCTCTTGACTGTGCATAAATTCTGTTCTTACCTAAGAAAAAGGAAACGTGAGAATCATCGTACAAACTGCATGTGTGTTTTGAAAAGAAATTACTTCCTTAGAACGTTTGGTGAATGAGGCCCAATATTTGTACACAGTGCTGCGCTCAGCAACTCACCACGTCACCACAACTCTTATTATCTGGCAATGTTTCAGAACTGCCAATGGTATTTATCTGCTACCTCTAACAAAAGGCCCTGCGAGACAACAGATCTACACAGACACATCAGATTAGGGCTGGTGGACTCACTAACTCTACAGACATATACACTTAGCTCATGAAGGGATTTGGGTGGTGGAGGGAGCCAGTCTCATGTTATGATGGCTGTTCCGTACACCTGTATGAATATTGGATGGTACTGGTCAGCTGATAGCCAAGGAGTCGATGAATGAGACAGTAATGGTGAAGCATGAATGAAAAGCCTGAGGCCAATCAGCAAATGCAACTGTGGCTTCACTGCTGTGCCTGAAATAATGCTGTGCTCTTCAGATCAGACAGTCAGAGAGAGGAGTGTGTGCCGCATGGCTGAAGCTGCTCACCCTGGGAACAGCAACATCAATAGAGCAGAGGGGGGTATTAGCCCAACCCAGGCATAGGTTACCCAGGAATTAATCAACTTTCAGTAGGACTCCTTATCCCATCGTATTGACAGGATGAAGTGGAAAGCCTCGCCAGTCCTCCTTGCTCTGCTCCCGAGTGGAAGAACAGAAAGGGAGAGTTTCCTGAAATGAAAAAGCAACGGTTCTTATCTTTCAGACAGGTTGTAAGAAGGGCCGGCGAACAAGGCACAGGGCACACACACACACACACGCGCGCGCGCGCACACACACACACACACAGAGTGAAATCTCTAAGTGAGAAAGCGTTTGGCAGGCCTGACCGCAGCGTGTAGAACACTTGGCTCAGGTCAGATAAAAGCAGTCTGGAATGAATCATTCTCTCACTGCTGGATTGTGATGGTAGTCGTGTGTGTGTGTGTGTGTATAAGGAAGGTGGGGGTTGGAGGCCACACTACTCACATCTCTTTGTGTACAGAGGAAACACTTTGGAAGTATGCAGCCCAGAATGATGTTCTACCAGCCACGAAAAGCCACTTCAACATTCAGAACTGTCATGACATTTTTGAACTGATGAACTGAGTTTCCTCTCAGGAGGATGGGATGGTGGATAGTGTGTGACTTATGTTAAATGGCTGCAAAGCGGCAGATTTCACAAGACCAACACAGATCATTTTCTTTACAGAGAGGACAGGACATTTCTAGCCATGGTTTTGCTGACAAAATCAGGTATTTTCAGCCAAAACATGATGTTTTACAAAACCTAAGCTTTTGCCTAAACCTAACCAAAAAGATGCTTAGTTTGTTAAACAGTTGCACATCAAATTCTCTCCTAAAGGCTTAGATAGCCTAAAATAATTTCCAAATGGAATCAATTGATTGTAATGGAAATGCTCCAATCACAAGATCCTCTTAAAGGGTCCAAGAAAATCTGTATCATTTGAATGATCTTTGCCGGGTAATTTCCATTGTTGAACAATAGCAAACTCTCTTGGCAGTGCTGACCTTCGAGGAGGGCTGTAGCCTCTAACACAGAGGAGGAGGTCAGCCTGTTAGCTGACCATCCACTTCTACAAAAACCTTACCCCACTGGACTATAAACTGCTCCATAAAGCCATCATCTGCATAGTTGTAAGACAGGAGTCGATGATATGAATACATCTCCTGTAAAACCTTTGTAAGCTCGCAAGTGGTCACCGCTAGTTAGCAAGCCACTTCTCATGTTCTTAGTTGGTCAGCGTCAGTGATGGACAAAGTACACAACTCTATTACTTGAGTCAAAGTATTGGTCTTGGTCAAATATTACTCCAATGCAAGTGAAAGTTGCTGAGTCAAATTATCACATGAGTGAAAGTACTTGAATACTTGCTTTTACTTGCTTTCTTTTGCTTGAGTACTTTTTCAGTGGTCAGACTTCTAAATTCCCTGTGAGTGCTATACACCTATATGGTGTGGTTTATATTTTACTGTACACACTGTTTTCTTGTCACGCTTCCTTGGATCCTGGTGCACTTGCTTAATTGTGTATTGTTAAAGTTGCTGGATGGTTTTGTAGTTTGTTAACATGCTGCTATAACTGCCCCTGGTTGGATTATTAAAGTTGTTTGAATTTGAATTTAAAAATACTTACGTACTTTTCAAAATTTTTTATCTTAAGGCATTGTTGAATCCACAGTGAAAATTCCTTGGCTGGAGCCAATCCCAGCTGTCATCGGGCGGAAGGTGGGGTACAGGTCGCCAGACTATCGCAGGGCCGACACATATAGACAGACAACCTTTCACACTCACAGTCACACCCAAGGGCAATTTAGAGTCACCAATCAACCTGACCTGCATGTCTTTGGACTGTGGGAGGAAGCGGGAGACCCCAGAGAACCCACGCAGACACGGGAAAACTCTGCAAACTCACATGCAAACTCCGCACAGAAGGACCACCGCCCATGGACCGAACCCCGTTCAACCAGGTTTCGATCCAGGGACCCTCTTGCTGTGAGGCAACAGTGACACTGCCTTTGCTTTAAAACACTGCCTTGATGTGTATTCTGCCTCCTCGTGGTTCATGCCAGGAGTCTGTTTTAAAGTTCACACTTCTTCAGTTATGAACTAGACTTCATCACTCTTTCCCCAATTCATCTTTACCATCATAGTCCTCTGGTCACTCTCTTTTTCTCTCTCTGTGTCTCTCCCCTCTCTCTCACTCTCCCTCTCTTCTGTCCTCGACAAAAGTCTTTCCTGTCTGCTCCGTAACATGATTTCATAATCTACAGTTATTGAGGCCCTATGCATGTATAAAGAAAGGATTAAATCTGACAAAATATCAAGAATGGCCACAAGCCATCATGTTGTTTGTCCTGTGATTCTGCCGTTTTCTTTATTGAACCCTGAATGGGAGCTGGACTGGAGGAGGCTGGACAAGGGAAAAGACAGGAAGAGACAGACTAAAGGAAACGATGCCCACGGGAGAAGCAGGAAGAAAAGGCTGTTAATGTTAAATGGACTTGCATTTGTACAGCGCCTTTCTCGTCACACACACAATCACACAGACACACATACGCACACACATTCACACACTGCAAGCCGGACTGCCGATCTTCCGATTAAAGGAGGACCTACTCTACTTCCTGTGCTGCAGTCATCCCGATCAAATTCAAGACCAGGTCACTTAGATAAGACTTTACCAGAGTCCAGACCTTGGAACCTGCCCTCTTCACAGAGTGTACTGATTTGTCTGGCATGGTGACATCAGTCCATCTGTTAAAAAACAATGATACAATCAGCCCAAGAAGAAGTAACACTGTTGAAAAGCTGTTGTTAGGAGTTGTCAAGCTGTTCTCCAGAAACAACAAGGTATAATGTTAACGATAGCAAGTGCTTTAGATAATATAGATGCTGCTGTTGAGGCTGTTGTAAATCCACAGGTTTTGTCACTATTGTGCCTGTGTGTGTGTTTATTTTTTGACTGCAGATAATTTCACAATCAACTGGACTAAATAGCCTAGTATTTTTTTGTATTTACATTAATGACTGTATGCCGACGCTCTTTTTTTTTTTTTTTAATGTTATTTTCCTATGAAAAGTAATGCTCCAAAACTCATGGATATCTCACACTAATTTGTCTTTAATCCACAAATGTAGGAAAGCAGGAGATCAGTGTTTGCAAACATGTGAGTCAATATTTCGTCACCACGTGTTTTTTCCTAGACTTAACCACAGTAACTTAACTTGCCTAAACCTGCCCTCCATAACTTTATATCAATTACAAAAGTTTACGTTAAGAAAATAACATCATTCATGGGATGCTTACTCACAAGACGTCATGCAGACCATCGTAAGATAATACACTGAGGTATGCTGCTGGTGAATAACAGTTGTTGTTGAACAAACCTGTTTTATTTGCTGTATTATAGAATCATTGAATGCTGACTCCTTATTGCTTTTCACTGAGCATTTGGGGCTGCAAATGACCAACAAAATCATTCAGCAAAATCACAGGCCTCAGGACGTATAGACGTGTATTGAACTGGAGCGTCTGTAATTTAATTTAATTTATTTATATTTTTTATTTATTTATTTATATTATTAGGATTCTTAGGTTGGTCATTGTCGTGGGGGTTGCCTTGTCTCGGCTGGATGGGGGGGGGTCCTGTCCACAGCTTCATGGTTTTGGCATGGACTCTGTGATCTGTCTGGGGCAGGGTGATTTCTGTAGCGTTGTCTCTGTGAGTTTTGATCAGCTCCTGGTCCAAACGGCCCTCCATGATGGCGTTTCCTCATTTTATACTCTGTGCTCAGCCATGTTTCTTATCCAAAGCCATTCTGTTCTGTGCCTTTTTAATGTTGTCTTTCTGTTTGTGTTCTGGGGGGTGGGTGGGCCTGGGAAGGGGGGCTGGTTCATCTGTTTATATTGTTTGTATGTTGTATATATTTTTTTTATGTTTTTAACTTATAAAGCACGTTGTGCTACACTGAATGAATGAAAAGTACTCTATAAATAAAGTTTGATTTAATTTGATTTGATTAGATTACTTACATACTCGATATTATGATCCACTCAAGTTCAGCACAATAAAAGATTTGGAAAAGAAACAAATAAACAAAACACTATTTTTGTTATCTTTGCTGCCATTTTGACTTAAATGCAGCCAGGAATTCATCCTGCATTTGAATGATTCACATTCACACGGGCACAGCTGTCTAAAGTGACCAGAGTCAGCAAAGATATGCGATGAGTGCACTTTTCTGTTATCACCATTAATTTTTACTGTTTAAAGGTTGGTGTGTTGGTGAACTTTTACAGTGGAAGAAGATGTCATCATTCCAGTGAGCCACACTCCAATGAAGATGTATATATATTATGCAAAAAGAATCCTGGTTTCAGTTTTATTCTGCTGTCGGAAACGTGGCTGCGGGTTATTCAGACTCTCCTGTTGTTCACTAGTGTTTTTTCTTGTGGATGCAAAGTGACCCGTTTGATTGGGGAGGACCAGGGGCTTTCCTGTTTCATATGCAGATAGACGGAACCTCAGAAGGAGGCAGGATGAAGGATTCCTCCTCCTCCTCCTCCTCCTCTCCAGGTCTCAGCTCTGAGGATGAGACACTGAGGAAGGCTTCCAGGTGGACGTGTGTGAATGCATGGATGCTGCATTCAGCAAACACACACACACACACACACGATGCTAACTCCCAAGGGCTTTAGAGTAAAGTCATACACAGCTTTCATTGAGGCCAGTGGTGGACGGTGGATAAAGCAGTAAGCCAATGTGGGATTTGAATAATTCTGCATCATAGACACAGGCTACATAACGAAAGGGAAGAACAAAAGAAGGCACATAGAATAACAAAAACAAAACAATAAAAGACAAGGTAAGGAAGGTGGTGTTTTAGAGCTATTACCTCTTCACCACAGCTCAAAGGTGGAAACTACATTTTTAGGTAGATGAAAAATTGCAAATGATTGTGTGTTTGATACAATTCAATACAATAATTTATTGCATTTATTGCAATTCATTTTTAAGAACTATTGTAGTTTTAGTGTTACTCTTCATAGACTGAATTCTGACAGTATTTATTTACCTCATCATTTCATTCATCCATTCACCCATCCATTTACTCAATTTTAAATGGTCCTTTATTCATTTGTTTTTAATGTTGTTTTTTTTAAATAATAAATAGAGGCGTCCTTGATTCAATTATTAATCCAAATATGCATCCACTGTTCATTTATATTCATTCATCTATTCATTTAATCAATATGTGTCTTAATTCATTCATTTTTAGTGTTTTTTTGACAGACGAACCCAGGAAGGGGTCTTTGATTCACTCCCTCACCTAAAAAGTGGTTTATTTATTTTTTTTATTTTGTGTTAATATATTTTTCAAAGATTTTTTTTAAGTTTCTCAGCTTTATAGGACAGACTATTAGAGGGAAAGAAGGGAGAGAGAGGGGATGACATGTAGCAAAGGGCTAAGGTTGGACTCTGCAGCCACTGAGGACATAGCCTTTGTACATGGGGCATGTCAATTTTAACCTACAATTAATTTCCTTTCTTTGTCCATTCATGTATCAAGGATTAATACATTTATCTATTAATTAAGTCTTTTCTTGGTTTCTCTGTCATTTGTTCCCATACTCATTCATTCATTTGTTTATTTGTTTCATTCATTGACTCATCCATATAATTTCTGTCTGTTTTAATATTTTTAACAAACATTAATTCATTTATTGATAGTTAATCTCTGGTACTGTAATTATTAAGACTATTTTTTCCTGTTTTTATCTGGTACCTTATTGGTTCATACATTCATTATTCATTCATCAAAACACAAAAGACTTCAAGGAAATGCTCATTCATTCACCAATCCATTCTTTTTGTCTGCTCTCTTCACTACTTTAACATCAGTTTAATGAAAATATAGGACACTATGGGTTAAATATTCAGGGGGAAAAACGGTTAAATCTGACGACATCATGCCCTTCTATTATTATTTTAGCAATATTATTACTATTGACTCAGCCTATTTTTGGTAGTTATGCCTATAATATTTTGCAGCCACTGGGCTAAATGACAAAATATCAGAGCTTGTGTTTTCTGGTGTGCAAATGCAGGATGAATTCCTGGCTGCATTTAAGTCAAAATGGCAGCAAAGATAACAAAAATAGTGTTTTGTTTATTTGTTTGTTTTCTGGTGCATACATTGAATGTCCAATAAGTTTTTGAATCCAGCCAGGAAATCGGTATTAAAACAAGTGAAGAATAACACAACTGTCATGACCAAACACATCAACACTGTGTTTCAAATTCAACCTATATGCAGAACCTTCGACTGTCTGCAGGTTAAAAAAAAAAACAAAGCAAAACATCAGCAGTGGTCAGCACACCCAAACTATGTAGCAGTCAGTTAAAAATAATAATCCTTGGGGGCATCTGGTGGCTCAGTGGATAGAGCGAGCACCCCATGTATGGAGGCTGTGTCCTCACCTCAGCGTCCGCGGGTTCGATTCCAGCCTTGGCCCTTTGCTGCATGTCACCCCCTCTCTCTTACCCTTTCAAACTTGTGCTTTCCTATCAACTAAATGCAAAAACACCTAAAAAAATGTCTTAAAAAATAAAAAATAATAGTAATCCAGTTGAAATTTGCAGGATAAAAGCTAGTTAGCTAAATAAACAAGTTTTCATTGTGAGGTGTCCATGGTCAGCTCAGTTAAATAACTGTTTGGCAAAGGTAAATAAAATGCCATCACGATGTGTACACATGTATCATCACAAAAAATAAAATTTAGTTTTTGTTGAGAAACTTGAATAATACAGTTGTTTGGGTGCGAAATTTGTTTTCTCAGCATATAAAACGGATAGTAGAGGTAGAATTACAACCTGTTTAACGTCCTATCATGAGCTCTGATCATCTTACAATACACACTTAAAACTACTGATGCCAAGATTTTGTAAAGTAAATATTTAAATCAAAGCAATAAAAATGTTTTCAAAATTACAAAGAGTCGCTTCGCCTTTCGCCCAAATATTAGTAAAGTATCGATATTGGTATCGATTAAGACTTGGATTTTTTTCTCTCTGTTGCCACTCCTGGGCTCTCTACAACTCCATCCCATGTCTCCCACACAGTCCAACCCCTCTGCTGTTCAATCATCATGTACTTAGTCCTCTTTGTTTGTGCTGCTGCAGCAATGGCTGCACTGTGCAACAAAAAAAGAGGAACGCTTGTACTGTCCTAATTACTAAACTGTGAGTTCATTACAACTCAATTTCTGCATTTCAGCAGATCACAAGACGTTGCACTATATAGAAATTGATATCAACAAAGGGTAATCACGTTTTGAAAAGTGAAATATTACCACCTATTAAACAGTAATCTCATCAAGTGCTGATATGTCGCAGATTACAAAAGCAGAATGTGGGGTCTCCAATGACTGTAATTAAGGTCGACCCATCCACTCACAAATAAAGGCTATACACCCATTATTATGTGGAGAATTAGAGGAAATTCTCTTTTCAGAAATGATTCAAGAATTGAAGTATGATTACCCTTTTTTCCTCTTTTACTTGGTCGTTTTTAAATCACAGCAGAGGCCTAATCTTTGTGCAGCCACAGACAGACAGAATAGCAATGGTGCCCTGGAGAAATGTGTTGAATAAATGGACAAGGCGGGAGGATTGTGAGGTGATTGTGTGTGTGGGCGCGCGCGCGCGCGCGTGTGTGTGTGTGTGTGTGTGTGTGTGTGTGTGTGTAGAGCAGGAAACCCAAAAGAATGCCATTTTCTTTTCTTTGCAACACCCTGTCTAATAAAAAAGCGAGGAATCTGATGGAGTTTCTTTAATCACAAAGGAAAGGATTTGGCGTCTGCTTCCTTCTGCTAATTTATTCATTCAAAAGTCCTAATATCTGTGCAGCGGGCAAAGGATCACACAACACATGCTAAGCATTTTCCCTGCCACTCAAGACTTTTTTTTTCTTTTTTGGCTTCATTAAAAAGGTTAGAGATTAGATTTTTTTGTCTTTTTTCATGAAAGCTTCCCAAATGTCAGTTTTCTATTAGCAGGACAGTCAAAATGCAACAAAAAGACTGTGCTTGATGTGTTCAGTAAGGCTATAAGTGTGTGTGGGTGGGCAATGGGGCTTTATAGACAGTATGCAGGCTATTCACTTGTAATACTTACTCATGTTTGTCAACAGGTCAAACCTGCCTAAATTTTCATCATAACACACTTGGCTGCTTCTTCTGTTCACGCAGTAAAGAAGTCATTATTAACATCATGCATGATTCACTTAATGTAAGGCCATTTCAAATGTCTAAGCAGTATCAGAAATGTACAGTAATAGTAACCTTCCACTGTCTTCTGAAAAAACTCTTTCAACCCCATCTACTGCTGCTCCCGTCAGTTAAAATAGTAATTTAATGCTGAAATCTGAGTTGAATTCAACAGGATAGGAGCTAGTTAGTGAAATAAACGGGGTAACATTAGATTTCATTGTGATTTGTTCAAGGTCGGCTCAGCAAAATGCCAATTAGGCAAAGGCATTTATTTATTTATATATTTATATTTGAAAAAATAGAAAAGACATAATAGAAAAGTATGAAAAGTGGTATCGATAGAAGACTCGGATCGTTAAGGAGTCTTGATTATGGTATCAGTATCAATAAAAATTAATGATCCCCATCCCTAAAAGAGGATGGAGCCTGTGCGAGATTAAACTACATGTTTCTTTATGTTTCAATTTTATGTTGTAACTCTGCTGTGGTTGATGTGTGGCTATATGTGCAGTTCACATCAACACTTAAAGCTGATTTCTTGTAACCATGACCCTGACCATCAATGCCTGACCCTGACCATTGCTACCTAACCCTGACCACCGCTGCCTGACCCTGACCATCAATGCCTGACCCTGACCATTGCTACCTGACCCTGACCATCGCTGCCTGACCCTGACCATTGCTACCTGACCCTGACCATCTCTTGTGACCCTGACCATCGCTGCCTGACCCTGACCAATCTCTTTGTGACCCTGACCATCTCTTTGTGACCCTGACCATCGCTGCCTGTGTAGCCCAGGCTCTAAAGTGATATAACTTTAATATTATCTTCCTCCCTTTGAAACAATTCATTTAATTGGGAAGTAAACAATTCATTTTATTTTGAAACAAGCAGTCAATTCATTTAAGTTGATTTATATGCATTAAAAACTATTAAAAGTGTTGATCTAAAAGTAAAATTTAGGATAGATAACATTCAGTTAAGTTAAATAGATGTATACATTTATCAAAGGATGTTAAAAGTGTTTAAAGTGAATAATGGGGTAAAAACACTACACAACCAGCATTGTACTTTACAAGCTGTAGCAAAGGGCTCCGTTAGGCAGGTTTCCCAACTAGCCAATCAGTGAATCCTGTGAACCCCAGGTGACTAGCCCCTAAGTTCTTTTCTGTCACTACTTCCTGTTTTTACGGAAATGTCCCACGCTGTCTGCCTCATGTGCTGATCGATACCAGGCCCCAGGGAAGTGCGCCACCCTCTGAAGCAAAATTTACATAGTGGCCGAAAGTGGAACTACAGCGTCACTTGATGCACACTGGCCCAGAAAGACTTTTCCCCATTTGCTTAACATTGGGAAAAAGACCTCTTAAATCACTGGAGATTTTTTTTGAGACATGTTGACTTTTCAGAACGCAGTTTTTAATAGCCATTATTAAAAACATTAAGTCCTAAAGACGTAAAATGCGTCATTTTCCGAATCAAGATTTGGAATTCAGTATTTCTCCGGACATAAAATGAGCGCACATAGGACCCACGGGACTCTACCACGTGAATGCGCATGTAAATCTTGGAGTCCCTGACACAGCACTGGCTTCGTGTCAGCCGTAGAAATTGATATTTTTGAACCATAATTCTTCATTTTTACCATCTTACAACACATCCATACGCTGTTGGCTGTAAAGACTAATATGGACGCCTTACCGTGTCTGTATCAGAAACTGTATATACAGTCTATGGTCTGTATTCAAAGTACCGGTTATCAGTGAGCAGCGCGGAGCACTAGTGACAGTTCCTAAAAGGTACTAAACGTAGTGTAACCCTTATTACGATGTTATAACATGAGTACAGGTAAGTAATGGTGAATGCTAAGAGATGGACCAGTAACAGAAGACTATCAGGTAGTGAGAGCCCTGGTGGTTGAGCAATCAAAAGACACAGGCAATGGTTTAAGGTTTTTTTTGTGTGGCCACTTGTTATTATTAACCAGTAACACAATGAAAATACAACAGTTGTTGCAAGGCATTCAATGAAAAATAACAAACTAAAATAATAAAGCCGGCAAAAGAAAAACCCTTTGAGTCCCAAAGTTACCGTTGGGGCCCTTGTTTCTTCAGATCCGTGTCAAGTGTATCAGTGTATGTTTGTTCTATCCTACCACACAGTCTGTGAGAAAGGGGGAAGGAAGGAATTCTTCTCCACTCTCAGAGTTCAATATCAGTAGCTTCAATGCGGCTCGCCACCCAGCTCACGCTGGGAATCTACGGATCTGGGATCTGGAAACAATCTCTGGATCTCTGGAAACCAGCTGAAGCTCTCCACTGGACGGTGGGATGTGGCTGGGACGTCATCTAATGATGTCACAGGGGGAAAAAAAAAAAAAAACACCCGACCTACAAAGAGGTCAAAGGAAATCCCAATAGCATGTTGATTATCACCGAACAATAATAATGCTTCACATTAATTGGGTCAAATCAAGCTCTCAAAAAGGTTCAGTTGTACAACAAAATCTTCAGTTCAAATATTAGCTTACAGTTGTGTAACCATAAACACATTTAAAGTGCATTTAATAATTAAATTCAAGTACTGTAACTACATTAACAACTGTTTAAAGACCTTAACCAGTCTTTATTACATTAACAACAAGGAAAATATCATTTTTCAAAAACAAAAAAAATATTGCATAGTACCCCTTTAATTTTTGTAGAAAACTGCATTAAATTCAGAGAAACTCATGGTAACTTAGAGGCATTAAGGCCTACTGTGCTTATATGTCTCCCCTTGCACCGGTAACAATGAGAAACTGCACCAAACATTCACCTCTGCATTTACCATAAGCACACACACACACATCAATAGTCTCACCATCATCTTATTTTTTCAACACATGTAGTGAACGACAGTTTAGAAAAATATTCTGAATCAAACAGCTATAAAACACAATAAAACGATAATTTGCATATGACACCAAATGAGCTAAGTGGCTATACACAAGTCAATGGGCCATTAGCATCACAATACACAGTCTATGGTGGTTATAGCACCATCAGCACCTTTTTTTCATGGCTATCTGCGCAGATTAACGCAGCTTTTAACTGCTTTACACACAACCACACAGGTTACACATGGATATAAAATGCATTCCAGGTTAACCGAACAGGTTAAAGGGTATTTTTCACTTACCGAGTGATCAAGCTAGGAGCACAGTTTCAGCATTTACCCTTGCCAGGTCGGATGAGGCAGATGAGCACATGAGGCAGCAGAGGTAAACATGACCGCAGAACCGGGGCCTATTACACTCCTCTGTGTAGACTACAAGCTTTTAGCCTCACGTCTATGCTAATAGACTCAAAACAGGACTTACTAAGATAATTGACGAAACACAATCCGCATATATTAAAGGGAGGCATATTCATAACCATACCCGACTAATCTTAGATATGCTTGACTATAACTCACTGATCCCAGACGATAGCCTCATTTTATTTTTAGACTTCTTCAAAGCCTTTGATACGATAGAACACCCCTTTCTATTTAAAACCTTAGAAGTATTTGGTTTTGGCTCAACCTTCTGTAATGTTATTCATATACTTTATAATGATATAAACAGTTGTGTATCTCTCAGCCATGGCTTCACAGCAAGGTTCCCAGTCAAAAGAGGTATTCGGCAGGGGTGCCCAATCAGCCCCCTGTTATTTATTTTAGCTGCAGAGCTGATGGCAATATATCTTAAAAATTCCCCTGAAATTAAAGGTATCGAAATACTAGGGAAAGAATTCATAATAAGCCAGTTTGCGGATGACACGGCACTTTTCTTAAGAAATAATATTATGGTCTCAAAAGTGATTGATAAAATAGGTTTTTTCTCGAAAGCTTCCGGTTTGACTTTAAATCTTCAAAAATGTGAACTCCTGGCTGTTCATGGCAGCAATCTAAATAGCATAGCCAATATCCCAATTAAAAACGAGGTCAAATACCTTGGCCTAGTAATTACTAAAAATGTGCATGATAGAGAAGATTTGAATATCAATCCCAGAGTGAAAACGGTACAAAAGGTGTTAAATCATTGGCTTACACGGGACTTATCTATACTGGGTAGGATCCTCCTGTCCAAAACAGATGGTCTTTCAAGACTTATTTACGCTTGCCATTCCCTGCACACTTCTCCAAAAATGATTAAATATGCTAACTCTGTTATATTCAAGTTTATATGGAAGAACAAGACTCATTATCTCCGTAAATCACAACTGGTTAGAGACTATACTAATGGGGGCTTGAAAGCCATGGAATTTGAATCTGTAATTGCATCCTTTAGAATCAAATGGTTGAAAGATTGTATGTCTCAATCCCATTCTATATGGTACCACATTCCTAACAAAATTTTTAATAAGGTTGGAGGAATTGATTTCTTGCTGAAATGTGACTTTGATGTGTCAAAAATTCCTGTAAAACTATCAAATTTCCACAAACAAGCACTACAGTTTGGAAAGATGATGTTTACCCATAATTTTTCACCACACAACTCTTTGCTGTGGAATAACAGGGCCATTACCATTAACAAAAAATCCATATTTAAATCTGATTGGTTTAATAGTGGGTTAATGTTTGTATGTGATCTACTGAAATCAAACGGACACCTATACTCCTATGAGGACTTCACCACAAAATATAATATTGTTATTCCAAGAAGAGAATATGAAAAAATTTGCAAAGCAATTCCTACTCCTTTAATTCAACTGATACACAATAGTATGCAGTTTTCTTCAGTTACACCCTTTCTGCCCACTCTAAAGATTGGAAATGTCAATTTGTTGGATGGAAAATGTAACAGTAAATTGATAAGTCTGATTTTTAAACAAACAATTTTTTGGTGACTTTAATTCATCCTCAATTCAAGACAATATAGAGATCTCCTTAAAGAGACAGGCCCTCTCCTTCTATATATCTTGCCCTGTTGCTCCCAAAGTAAAGGAAATTCACTTTAAAATAGTGTCAAGGATATACCCTGCCGGTGATTTTCTGCACAGAAGATTTAAAATTGCTGTTGATCCATGTGTCTTTTGCTCTTCTGAGGCTGAAACTATTGTTCATCTATTTTTTGAATGTCCCCGTGTCACTATGTTCTGGTCCGAAGTCCATAATTGGTTATCCTTGAAAATAGACAACATACCCCCATTTACTTACAACGATATTATTTATTTTATGGATAATCTGGACGTGAACATTTCTGACATTGTTAATCTTGTGATTATTATGGGTAAATATCATATTCATACTTGTAAATGGAATGGAAGCCTTCCCTCTCTCACAGTGTTCTTATGTAACTTTGCCAATTACTTTAAGTCTCTAAAAGTGATGAAAAGAAAGACTCATAAGACTGACAAAATATAAACATTTATCTCTCGATCCTTGCTCTTCTAATACCTAATACCTTGCTCCTTTGTGTCTCTTTTTGTTTATTTTACTTTTGCCTTTGTTCTTTTTATTCTTATCTGATTTTCAATATGACTCCTCCTTTGTTTTCATGATTATATTTTGGTTGCTAATTTCCACCATTGATTGATTATTCCCTAGCCAAGTTTTGTATAACTATCCCTATCTTGTTATGTAAATTTCTAAATAAAGGAAAAAAAAAAAAAAAAAAAAAAAGACCGCAGAACCGGAAGAGAAGACCGGACGTGACCCTACGGGGTTGATCACCTGACCCCAGAGGGGTTCACTGATTGGGTCGTTCTACGTAGCCCTCTGCAGCAACTCTCTTTTTTTTCCTTTTTTTCTCTCTATTTCTCATTTTCTCCATTTTAACCACTTTTAACTCAGGTTTTAACAGTTGTTGGTGCATATAAATTAATTTCAATGATATTTCAAAAATAAAATGAACTATTTATGAATCATCTATTTATTCCAAAATAAAATGAACTGCTTTTAGAATTTTTAATTACTTTTTTCATTAAATTGTTTCTTTCACAAATAAAAGGAATTATTTTAAAGGAATAGTTTCAACAAAATAATGTCACTTTATAGCCTGGGCTACACCAGTATTTACTTAAATTTGAGCTATGTATTAATACAGGGGGCAATATTAAAAGGCACCACCTTTTATTATATTTTTGTGGGCACAACACTTTTTGATTCTGTTAATTTAATTTCTCCTATCGTGATTACGATATGATAAGGTGTGTGTGTGTAGTAGAGAGAGATAAATATACCATTATCTGATTTTCACGTAAATATTAAAACCAACTGTACCGCTGTGGCTCTATGGGCCAGTAGAGCCGGGTATTTTACATTTTTCTAAACCCAGAAAAAAAGTTTTCTCTGCTTCATGTGCCACTGAGCAGCTCTCATAGGAATGAATGAGGCTGCGCCCCCACGGCTGTATCCAGATTTATAATAGATCATGATGGATACTGAGATCAAATCTATTGACACCCGCTGGGTAAGAGGTGGAAATAATCTTTGAGGCAATGTTGTATTAATTCTTGATGATGTTTAACAGTCGCTGATCGCTATACTGTTACATTTAAACCTAGAGCAGCGCGAGAGACTGGATGATTATCGCTGATCTGGTGGGGTGAAATGCTGTAAAGCTAATTCATACATTGACTCAGAGTGAAAACTCTGTTGTTTTCAGTGAGTGAAAACATTGTTAACCTGTTAGGTTGATTGTAAGGCAGCTGATATTCATGTTAATGTGTTGATATTCATGTTAATTGCCGTAGATAGCCTAAAAAAGGCACTAATGGTGATAGCTACCCAAGACTGTGTTTTGTGATGCTAATTGTTATTAGCTTGGGCCCTAGCCACTTAGCTAGCATAATTACTTGGTGTTATATGTAAAACTATTGAGATGCTGATTATTTCAGTTGCTGTTTACAAGGGTTGATATTACTACAGATGTTGGAAACAAAGTATTTGTGCAATCTCTCATTGTTACCGGTGCAAGGAGTGACAGCTAAGAGAGAGAGATTCCCAGTGTGGACTGGGTGGTGAGCCAACCGAATCACTGGTATTGAACCCTGAGACGTGTGAAAGGTTTCCTAATTCCCCTCCCTCGCAGACTGTGTGGTAGGACAAAATAAATATTGATGCATTGACATAGAAAAAGGGCCTCAAGGCAAAGAAAACTTTCATTCATTGTTCTTCAACTAACTGTTGTGTTTCAATTGTCCACTTATCTTGTAATAACAAATGGCCACGGAAAAAAAAAAACTCAAGCTATTGTTGTCTGTGTCATTATTGATGTTCAAAAATACTGGCTCTTAAAAAAACGTATGGTCTTCTGATACTGGTCCAGGTATTATTATTGGTTACCTACCTGTGCTCTGCCATTATAATTAATAACAAGAGTTACACCTGACCCTGACCATCGCTGTCTGACCTTGACCATCGCTACCTGACCATCGCTGCCTCACCATCACTGCCTCACCATTGCTGCCTCACCATTGCTGCCTCACCATTGCTGCCTGACCCTGACCATGGAATTGGCAGATCAGAAAACTGTCATGTAATTGGTTTTGTAAAAATGTTTCAGACGCCACAAACATCTGAACATGAATATTTGCTTCTTTCACAATAACTCCTGAGCTAAATATATCATCTTTGTATGTAAACCTTTTCTTGTTGGCTATACTAGCTGTGTACACAAAATAATATGATGACAGGACAACATGAGAATGTGTTAGTTGATTATTCATCTTGTGAAGGCCAATTACCGTCTGAAGAGATTTCTAACAGGAGCCAGCTTCAGTGTAGCGGGGCTACAGTGGGCCTGCAGAGACCATCAGTTGTCTTTGTGCTCTCTAATGCAGAGCAGCCGGTATTTTTCTTGCTCTTCCATTCAGCAGCTCTTTGAATGCTGTCAGCTGGTTGTGGTTTGGATGGGACGGCTCCAGTTTGGCCACACTTGCCACGCTCTGTGGCCAGCTTTTATAAGCTTTGGTTGTGCACAACAGAGAGAGAGAAACAGAATGAATAAAAGGGGGGAAATAAATGGATTTTTTAATTAATTGTCCATACAAAGGGCAAAACCCCCATTGTGGTTATGTTTTTTCATTTCTCTTTTTCTCTCTGTTCAGCATCTCTTCAGGGAGGCCCTGAGTGCTCAATCGTCGACCGGCCAGCCAAGGCCTCGCTGAAACACACAGCATATGCCAATCCCACAATCCACCCTGCTCGATAAGGTCTCTCTCTCTCTGTTTCTCACTGCCTCTCTATCTCTCTCAGCCACCCAGCAGTGGCAGGGGGCTCCAATCTGCCACTCATTCAGGTGAACCGTGCCAAGGCCTGTGCTGCTCGCTGCCAAGGCATTAGTGGCTGGGTATGTGATGGGAAAATCAGTGTGTGCATGTGTGTGTAAGCTGGTTCCAAAGGTTTCCAGGGTGGAGGGAGGTCCTGGTGTGCTGAGAAGCACTGCACATAGGAAGAGGAGGAGGAGGAGGAAATGAAGGTCCTCCTCCTCTTCAGCAGGGACCCCAGTGATGGAGGGATAGTTGGATGGGAGAGATGGGGAACTGGCAGCTGTGTCTAAGACAAGGAGTTGGGGTCATCAGAATTAATAACACATTTTTTTTATCTTAACATAAATCACAGGAGTTTTTGTTACACTGCAGTGAATCAAAGACCCAAAGACTCCGGAGGAACCAAAAAAAAAAAAAATTAAAAAATGAATGATTGTGAAGCTCACGTCATCCTTCTCAAGGTTACCCTATAAAACCTGGGCAAATCCTTTTGATTTCTTTCAAAGACATGGGAAGAGGGCAATGAGCAACTTATTAAGAAATTACCCAAAAATTATCAAAGTGGTAAAAAAAAGTACAAGAAAACTACATGAAAAATGGAAAGAAATGTTAAAAACAAAAAAAACATACAAGTGCTAACGGGCAGTGTGTGTATAATGAGTGTGTATGTATATCTATATCTATCTATATCTATATCTATCTACCTATCTATCTATCTATCTATATATATATATATATATATATATATATATTATATATATATATATGGTCAGGTATAATCCTTGTGAAATGACAGTCACTGAAATTACAGCATATATATACATACATATATAACGTTTTAGACTAATAGTAATTAGTGTATTATTACATTTCAGGGCTAAAGAGACACTACTAGCTCTATTCATCAGAGTGATACTCAGTCACGTAAATTGCTATATATATATACATACATATATAACGTTTTAGACTAATAGTAATGAGTGAATTATTACATTTCAGGGCTAAAGAGACACTACTTGGTGCATTGATCCCAGTGACTGTAATTTCAGTGACTGTGTATCCCTCTACTGACCAGAGCTGGAATTTATTTAAAGTACATTTACTCAAGTACCGTTTTAAAGTACAAATCTGAGGATCTTTTAAGTTACTTGAGTATTTTAATATCAGGCCACTTTAGATTTTTGCTCCACTAAAATTCAGAGGGAAATGTTGTACTTTTTACTTGACTAATACTCCACTATTGGTTAGATAACCACTTTAGAAATTAAGATTTTTGTGCACAAACCATAAGAAAATATACAAGTGCAGATAAAACAAGTCTATATATCAGAAAATTAATTGGCAACTATTTATAAAATCATGTAGGTCAGTTTGTCCTCTTATCCCACCTTGCAGTGAACACAGATCATGGTGTTAAAAAGTACATTATTGACTGCACAGTCAAATATGGATATGGGAGGAAGATGCATGTGTTCACAATATGAAGTATACTCATGACTTGTATACACATATGATCACAGGTTTGTGTGCGTGCATAACTTCATAAGGTTGTCTGAATATGTGTAAAGAGGCTTGTGTGTGTGTGTGTTTGTGTGTGATAGAGTGTGTGGGTGGTGGGAGGTGTCGCATGGCAAGCTTTAAGTGTGTCAGTGGGATGCACGGCAGATAAAATAGTCCAACTTCATCATTACACACCAGATTCCCTTTTCAAAAGACGCTGAGCCTCCACATGAATATTTCATTCTGTGATATCTGGGCCAATTAGGTGCTCATACACACCCACACCTTACACTCATCTGTCATATTTAGGGCATGCACACGCACGCATGCACGCGCGCGCGCACACACACACACACACACACACACACACACACACACACACACTTTTCCTGCCCAACATAACTGTCTGTTCTTTTCCTCCAGTTGAAACCTTTTATGGTCTCCTGGTTAGAAAACAGATTCACATGATTACAGCCAGTGTTGTGCACAGGATGGAATTGTTTCTCAGCTGGAGGTTAAAAGCAGGGAGTCAAAAAGAGGATCTGTGAAATAAATAAATAAAATAAAATAAATTGGCTGTAAAGAATCATCTAGTAAAATAATATATCATGACCTAAAGTTGGCAAATTTCTATAAAAACTGTTTCCTAGAAACAAGTGACAGTGGCATGAATGAAGTGAAATGCATTAAAGTGAATGTGTTTATGTGCCAGCACATAAAAGGGACAATAACCAATAATATAGAGTAATAATCAGACTGTATATAAAGATGGATGATGTGTTGCCTCCTCTCACTGTGCAAAACTGAAGCCAAAATGTTCTGGATATGGCTGCTGCCATCTTGCACTGGTGAAGTCTGCACTGGAGTTGAACCTGAACAACTCAACTGTGAGCACACTGACAAGCACACACAGCTGTCAGTCATGACATCACACCCCCTTTTAAAACATTAACCTACTAAATCAAACTAATCAGCAAAACTACTACTTCCTATGCTGGGGGGGTTATATTTTGCAAAATGACAGGAGTTTGGGCACCAGTCAGCAGCCCTGCACATGTCCACAGGGCATCTCTAGCATTTAAGGACATTTGTGGCTAAGCCCGGACATCAATCAGGGGATCCAGAGGATCCTCCCCTGGAACTTTTTTGATGAACTAGCTCTATTTTTGATGCTTTCAGTGCACTCTGGCACCATGAGCTGCTTTCACACTGCCGTGCAGTGACTCCCAATCTCAAGTCATTTTAGCCTACAAGTACATTTGCATTCTTAGAAACGCATATTTTCCTCCTCTGGTTACAAAAAGAACTCCCATCCAAACCAACAGTATTAAGAAAAAAAAAACCTCTGTCTACACCAAAATGCAAGGGCAGGCTGTCAAGAGATGTCAAGCACATGCCAGTAACAGGTGGTGATATAATCTCTAGCGTAAGCCTGAAGTCATTACTGCAAAATAGCAACAACAATGGTGCATCGCAGGGGAAAATCAAATGTGTGGACTTACTCTGAAGGAAGTAACACAGTTAGGCTGTGTGAGCAGTCCTGGTCAGGCACATCTCAGGTGCTTGTCAGCCGTGGAGCATCTACAGAAAGTGGCTTACTGATTTCTCTGTGTGCCCTGCACAGTTGTCAGCAGAAATAGACAGTGAAAGTGCTGTTTTGATAATTATATTGACTCTATACCACATTTTATTACATTTCAAAATAAAAGTCCTCTGACAACATGTTGGTTTACAGAATCCCATCAGTTGTTGACACAAGGCATTTTATTGTGAAATATTTCCAAGACCATGTTGTTGACAATGCAGGAGCTGCAGGACTTGATAAATGTGTGGAATTTGTGATTCTAAATGTGGAAATACAGAACTCATAACAGCAGGCAGCCCTGTGTGAAACATGCTGCAGTTTGGTGATGTCCCCTTTTTTTTTGTTCAGTGTGTTGCAGGCAGAGATAACGATGCACACTCTGATTGTCAAAAACATAGGAGGCAAGCCAAAAAAAGTTTTTCTCATCTATTGATAAACACTAAAAACAGTTTCTGAAAATCTCCACCCTGGCCAGAGTTTTTCAAATGTCTGTTTTCAGTGACCAAAAAGTTTGCATGTGTATGAAAAACCAAAATGCATAGAAAAATGTACGTTTGTAAAAATACCAATGTACGTGTGGACTAGGCCTTAGTGAGGGGTAGCCTCACTAAAGTGCCTGGCTTCTGATGATCTAACAGAGGGGGCAGGAATCATGGATGCAGAAAGATGGAGGAGCTGATAATGTCGGTGTCTGAACACCCAGAGTTATACAACAGAACTAGCAACTTAAAAGGACAACCAGAAGAAAAACTGGGCCATGTGATAATACCGAGCACCTTACTGGGGGCCAGATGTGGCCCATGGGTCATAAGTTGAGTATCACTGTTCTATCAAAAAATGGTTTTATGGTCAGTGTCAGGACAAAAGTGGTGGTTTGAGTTCAAATGAACAGATCTGTGTCAGAAAGGGATTTCTCAGAGATAGCCTACAAGATCAACAACATCAATGCATAAATCAATTGTATCAACACTAAAAATTTGCACCTTGTATTTAGAACGTCAAACATTGTTATGTGGATGTATTTTTCTCACTTATAATGGTAAGTAATTGTACATGTTACTCTGGTTCATTCTCTTATGCTGTGGGCATGCGTTCAGCACTCGGCAGCATCACTTTAAATAATGGCAGATCATGGCAGGGAAGTACCAGGTCAGCGGAGAGAAAGAGATTTTAGTCCAAGGTTTGGACACATTTTGGCTTTTGTAAAAACAGAGACATTCTTAATAAAATGCTTGCTGTTTGCAAAATATGCAAATATGAGACAAATACAATGACAATTTTCCATTTAATTACTGTGTTACTGATTATATTAATTTATCTCTGATTTCCTTGCAAAAACTAACAAACAAACAAACAAACAAAACAAACCCTGCTGAATCTGATCTATCCAGTATCCAGGTATTATTTTCACACACATTGAACAGAGGCCTTGCACTGAATGTGTTGTTCTGTGTATCATGCTTTTCCACTGTTTAACCTGCACTCACACTGCATTGAAAATGCCATTATCTTTTTCTCTATTTTTGGCAAAAAAAACGTACTATATTTACTTTTAGTCACTGAATCGTCCATCCATCCATTTTCTTCCGCTTATCCAGAGTCGGATCGCGGGGGCAGCAGCCTAAGCATGGAAGCCCAGACTTCCCTCTCCCCAGCCACTTCCTCCAGCTCCTCCCGGGGGATCCAGAGGCGTTCTCATGCCAGCTGAGAGACATAGCCTCTCCAGCGTGTCCTGGGTCTTCCCCGGGGTCTCCTATCGGTGGGATGTGACCTGAACACCTCACCAGGGAGGCGTCTCGGAGGCATCCTAATTAGATGCCCAAGCCACCTCATCTGGCTCTTCTCAACGCGGAGGAGCAGCGGCTCTACTCCGAGTTCCTCCCGGATGACCGAGCTTCTCACCCTATCTCTAAGGGAGAGCCCAGCCACCCTACAGAGGAAGCTCATTTCGGCCGCTTGTACCCTCGATCTTGTTCTTTCGGTCACTACCCAATGCTCGTGACCATAGGTGAGGGTAGGAACGAAGATCGACCGGTAAATCGAGAGCTTTGCCTTTCGGCTCAACTCCCTCTTCACAGTGACAGATCGGTGCAGAGTCCACATTACTGCAGACGCTGCACCGATCCGCCTGTCGATCTCCCGCTCCATCCTTCCCTCACTTGTGAACAAGACCCTGAGGTACTTAAACTCCTCTACTTGGGGCAGGATCTCATCCCCGATCTGGAGGGGGCACTCCACCCTTTTCCTGCTGAGAACCATGGCCTCGGATTTGGAGGTGCTGATTCTCATCCCAGCCGCTTCACACTCCGCTGCGAACCGATCCAGTGAGAGCTGGAGGTCACGGCCTGATAAAGCCAACAGGACCACATCATCTGCAAAAAGCAGGGACCCAATACTGAGGTCACCAAACTGGACCCCCTCAACACCCTGGCTGTGCCTAGAAATTCTGTCCATAAAAGTTATGAACAGAATCAGTGACAAAGGGCAGCCCTGGCGGAGTCCAACCCTCACCAGAAACGAGTTTGACTTACTGCCGGCAATGCGGACCAAGCTCTGGCACTGGTCATACAGAGAACGTACAGCCCGTATCAGGGGGTCCGAAACCCCATATTCCCGGAGAACCCCCCACAGAACTCCACGAGGGACACAGTTGAATGCCTTCTCCAAGTCCACAAAGCACATGTGGACTGGTTGGGCAAACTCCCATGCACCCTCAAGGATCCTGCCAAGGGCCAGAGCTGGTCCACAGTTCCACGCCTGGGGCGAAAACCGCATTGCTCCTCCTGAATCCGGGGTTTGACTGTCCAGCGGACCCTCCTCTCTAGTACACCCGAATAGACCTAACCAGGGAGGCTGAGGAGTGTGATCCCCCTGTAGTTGGAACACAACCTCCAGTCCCCCCTTCTTAAAAAGCTAGTCCAGAGGCACTGCCCCCGATGTCCACGCAATGTTGCAGAGTCGTGTCAACCACAACAGCCCCACAACATCCAGGGCCTTAAGGAACTTCGAGTGTTGCCGCCCCGACAGGCACCGACCACCTTACGGCCACAGAACCGGTCGGCCACCTCAGCAATGGAGGCACGGAACATGGCCCACTGATACTCAGTGTCCCCTGCCTCCCCTGGGACATGGTCAAAGCTCTCCCGGAGGTGGGAGTTGAAGCTCCTTCTGACGCGAGACTCTACCAGATGTTCCCAGCAGACCCTCACAATGCGTTTGGGTCTGCCAGGTCTGACCGGCATCCTCCCCCACCATCGAAGCCAACTCACCACCAGGTGGTGATCAGTTGACAGCTCCGCCCCTCTCTTCACCCGAGTGTCCAAGACATGCGGCCATAAGTCCGACGATATGACAACAAAGTCGATCATGGAACAGCAGTCTAGGGTGTCCTGATGCCAAGTGCGCATATGGACACCCTTATGCTTGAGCATGGTCTTTGTTATGGACAATCTGTGGCGAGCACAGAAGTCCAATAACAAAACACCACTCGGGTTCAGATCGAAGGGGCCATTCCTCCCGATCACACCCCTCCAGGTCTCACTGTCTGTCACGCCAACGTGATCGTTGAAGTCCCCCAGCAGAACGAGGGAGACCCCAGAAGGAGTACTCTCCAGCACCCCCTCTAAGGACTCAGGGTGGATACTCTGAACTGCTGTTTGGACCGTAGGCACAAACAACAGTCAGGATCCGTCGCCCTACCCGAAGGCGGAGGGAGGCTACCCTCTCATTCACCAGGGTAAACTCTAACGTACAGGCACAGAGCTGGGGCGCAATAAATATTGCCACCCCTGCCCGGCGCCTCTCACCAGTGGCAACTCCAGAGTGGAAGAGAGTCCAACCCCTCTCGAGAAGACTGGTTCCGGAGCCCATGCTGTGTGTCAAGGTGAGGCCGACTATATCTAGTTGGAACTTCTCTACCTCGCGCACCAGCTCAGGCTCCTTCCCCACCAGAGAGGTGACATTCCATGTCCCCAGAGCTAGCTTCTGCAGCCAAGGATTGGACCGCCAAGGTCTGAATCGTATTAAATCGTAGCGCTCTAAATGTGGCCATATCGCTCTTGTATCGTATTGCCAACCATGTACTGTAACATTGTATTGTTGTACATACACCATATTGTAACAGCCCTGTTACAATATGTTGTAACTACAATGTACAGTACAAACATGGAAACAAGGAAAATCTCAGTCGAGTACTAAGGCTGTCCAGTATTCAGTGTTCCATCAGGACATTAAAAAAACCATTAATAGATCTAAGATGTTAATCATGTCAGTACACTCTTTAAATGTTATTCATAGGTAAAAGCAGCAGAGGAGAGTGCAGCACCAACTGTCTGGGGAAAAGTCAGGAATGGTTTAATTAAACCAATTTTTTTTTTTTTAAAACACGAATACAAGCAGTGTTAATTTATGGAGTGGGCCGTTTATTTCTTAATTAGCAGCACTGTTTTCTCCAAAAAGAGACATTGTGATTTAAGTGCAGATCCATGTGTGTTAATGAACAAACTGTAGCAGAGATTAGATTCAATGTACAAATATACTGCAGCCATTTTGCTCATTTGGTGTTTCTTTGTTTGGAAGCATGAATTATGCTAATGTGCTTTTAAATACTTCTCAATGAACACACACTGAAAATGATACAAGATAAATGAGCTGCATTGTGCAGATATACTGTATGGTAGGCATATTGATGTTGTAGTATTATCAGAAGGTCCTTTGTTTGGAGACTTTGCTCACATTGCAGTTCGAAAAACAAATGTACATAGTTTAGAAAGGTGCTCCTTTTTGTGTTAAATAGGAAATTTGAGACTAATATAGAATCTAAGCTCTGAGGTTTTTACAGCATCTCACAGTCTTCATTCATAAAATGAAAATGACTTGGAAAATATCAGCTACCTGTCAGCCAGGTCACACCTGACCATGATCTCTGGTCCAAGGACATTCACATTGGATGTCAGAAACAGAGATGGGTTATTATGATGAGTGTAGGCATAAACTGTTACTGTAGAAAGTACTAAATAAGAGCATGAGGCTATGTCATCTACACCCAGTTTAGCTTAACACTAGAGTTCTCACCAGAGAAATGGTTTATGTTAACAATTATTGCCGACTAGCAACCACTTCCTGTCATGTGAATTCTGACTCAACGTATTATCAGTGTGGGTTGTATGATTTCCTATGATAATGCATGCACAAGAGTTTATCTGATATAATATGAAATTAGCGGCCCGTGAACACATTAGGTTTTTAATTTACAGATATGTAATTAAGTACAGTTGTGGAAGTTAAGTTTAGGCATGTTAACTCACTGTGGTTAGGTTTAAGAAAAGAAACATGGTGAGGACGTACCTTAACATGAATCAGAGCTCACAGAGCTCCAAACACACATCTCTGGGAAAAAGCCCGGGGGGAAGTCTGGATTTTTGTGACTCACCTACCAGCCAAACCTGCCTTAGCCATCTCTCACTCCGAACTTGTCAAAGACATCCACTCTGTCAGTGCTTTTGGGGTACAAGTGTGACACCAAAAGCCACCTTGATTTGGGATGACAACGTGTTGGACCGCTTGGGGCCGCTTCCTTTTTTACTCCCATCAGCACACTTGATTGGAGTCTTTCAAAATATGTGGGATATGTACAAATTTGGGTGCATTACTTTTGGTAAGAAAACCTACAAACAATTTGTGAGAAGAGTTTGTCTTACTGTCAGAGCAATGGCAGAAGGAGCAAGATTGTATTAAGCGTGCAACTTTGACACAGGCTCTTACTAAAATTCAGTATTAGATTCTGTGAGACATGACCCAAACTGTCCCTAATCTTAAAGTGATAAGTAGTTTTAGTTGTCTAAACTTAACCACACTTAACCATAGCAGTGCCACATCAGGGAAAGTACTCATGAGTCATTTGGAAGAGTTTGACAAATTCTATGTTTTGCCATTTAGAATGGGGTTAATTGCAGGATGACATATTCTACCGAAAACTTGCCTAATTGCTGTACTGCTTTAATGGGAAAGTACAGGTATGTCCTCCCAGCTGAGTATATTGTGTGTTTCTTTATTTTTTCTTCTTCTTTCCCTTAACAACCCTCTGTAGTTTCCCTGTGCTAACACACTGTGACATGCGGAGCCACTGAGTGCTCAGTATGCGGTAAGTCTGTTGTCTCTGTGAGGAAGTCCAGACAGAACAGGAGGTGTGAGTCATGTCAGGTGATGGCGGTGTGATCCAAAAGACCTGCAGTCACCTCTGATGTGGTTTCAGAGCTACAGCCTGCTTGAAGAGGACAGTGTTGATGTAGAAATAATCTTGAGCAGGTTGTTCATTTCTCACATGATGGGTTGGTATCATCACTGGCATTTTATGGTGTATACACATACACACAGCTTTTTTTGTTTAAGTAGATATACTCACATGCCCAAAGGCTAAAACATTATCTTGACTTTAATCAAACATGCAAGAAGATACTGATAGATCTAGAGATAAATGAGGAGGAGTTGTTAAAATAGTTGTTAAACAGAAACAGGTTGTCCAGTAAAAGTTCAGTTCAAAAAGACAGCTGCGTCAAGCTTAACAATTCAAAACATTCCAATCGAAAATCATACAATCAAACTGACACTCGCTGGCATCATGTTCATTTAGGACAGGAGTGACTGTGGCTCAGAGGCAGAGCAGGTCGTCCACTATTCGGAAGATCGGTGGTCAAATTGCCAGATCCTCCAGTCCACTTGTCAACTTGGGTCAATACTGAACCCCAAATTGCTCTCTTGTTCCATCAATGTGTGAGTGCAAGTGAATGGCTTCTAAAGCATCATTCCCACTGCACAAAAAAACCACTAACACCCGCTAATATCCGGCCTTTTAATTTCAGCATTCACACCCAGGTCAAATGATTCTGCAGTAGACATGGGATTTTACCGCCTCGGCTCCGATCAGCATCGATGGGAACACAACACCTGGGTCACCTCTTTAATCGGCCAGATGCAATGACGTGCTGTAACTAATTACCCCTCCTAAGCAGAGCTAAAACACTGATCCAAATACATCTGCACCAGGTTTGGAAGAGAGACTGTATAAGGAAAAGATAAATAAAGAGAAGAAACCACTGAAAAGTTTTAAAAAAACCTCTGCTCCTGCTGTTGTCAGCTGTTTACCTGTTCTCCTGCCTATCCATGATGCTGCACAGACATACCAACAAAACAACCCACCCACACACACACACACACACACACACACACACACAAAAGCTGACAGACAGGCAGACTTGTGGTTTTCACTGGCAATGGGAATGCAGTATTAAGTGAATTTTCCCATGTTTGAAAAACCCGCTTTCATGTGCTGATTTTGGTGGGAATTGGGTATATGTAGCAGGTGGCATCTTTTAATGGTAATCTCTGCCACCAGTGGGTGAATGTGTGTGTAAATGGGTGAATGTGACATGTAGTTTGAAAGTGCTTTGAGTGATCGACTAGAAAATCGCTAAACAAGTGCAGGTCAATTTACCACTGACACAATGTTAGAGCAAATAAAACAAATACAGTAATCCTTTCAAGTAATCTACTTTTTAAAAAAGTGGCTGTTTTCAGAATACCCCAATTTAAACTGTAACTGTAATGGCACTCATATTTTGTATTTTAAATACTGAACACCATAACTTGTTTATCTCCCAAATGAGCCTGTCAAACGAGTGATGTCAGTGTAAACCTCAGTGAGAATGTGGTTCCCATCATCGACTACTATACATTCCCCTGTGTTCTTAAAAAAAAAGAAAGAAAAAAAAAAACAAGTTGGGAAGCCTGTTCACTTTCCACTTAATTTTTACATGTTTCTGCTGAGGGATATGAGCTCAGCTCTGAGACTGAGTGATCTTAGTGATAGTCTCTGTCATTGATATGCAATGGACTTATGTCTTAGCATTAATGCTGCGATCAATTCCTGAAAAAAGGCCACATGTAGCATCAGGACACATCATGTGAAGAAAGAATACACTTTAAATGCATACAGTCTTCAGCCTGTGCTGGAATACCTTTTGCTGGACTGTCAGATGTGTAGGTTTATGAGTCTATACCTCAATGATGGAGGCGACTATCACTCTGAGCGCTTTTCATTTTGGTCTACTTTATATGGGAGTTCAAAACAGGTAGTTGTCAAACTGGGATGCAAAGCCAAAAGCCATCTAACTCCACATGCAGATTTCCCAGCAGGCCTTGTACGCTTCCATTCTTTCCAACCAAAATTACACCTTTATCCATCTTCCCCCACCTGCATCCCTACCCCACCATTTCGCTCTTATCTGCTTGCCTCATATCTCCAAATCCCTTTTTATTGGGATTTATCTAGGCTTTTATCACTTTTCATATAAAAAGGACGGGGAGTATTTCCCCTTCTTTTTGCAATGTTGCTCATTTATGGCAGAGAATTGGCGCAATTTCCGATCTCTCCACTTTTCTTTCCTGACAGTCACATTAGCATGTCATTACTGGGGCTTTCTCTGCCCTCCCAGTGGATCTGAAGCTCCGAGGACCAAGCACTGGAGAGACAAAGGGCACCAGCTGCACCCACTTCTCCTCATCCATCTCTTTATCCCCTCCCTCTCTCCTCATCCCTCTTTCTCACTTCATTCCATGCTTGGCCTGACTTGGCGACATCCTGACATTACCAGTGGGTTTTGACTTGGCCAGCATCTGAGACTCTGGCGATGGTGGCTTCTTGTTGTTTTTCATTTACATCTAAGCCTTTAATTTCTTCTTTGTATGTGAGATGATATGTCGACAATATATGTGATTAGCTCATTCAGTTGTTAGAGTGAGTGGTATTTAATGCCTGATATTATTGGGTTCTAATTGGTGCAGCTCTGAATGGGGGATGCAGACCTCCATAACTCTGTAATCACTGCCTTTGTTTGCTGGAACGGGTTTATATGTCAAGCAGGCCATACAGGCCTTTTTGGGGAGATCTGAGCCAGTGATCCCTCTCTAGAACCTGACCCAAGGACCTGCAAAATTACTTGTGCTGCAGGTCTATCAGGATGCCCTGTCCTTTCAAGATGTGCAAGCCCTCAGAATCTCCTTGGGGCCTTTGCAAAATTGTCACTGCAGAACTCTCAAACACCCTGCTCATTGGTTACTGGAACAATTTCAAGAACCCCTTAAGATCTCTGCTAGGTTTTTAGGAACATCCACAAATAGATCAGTGAGTCCTGAAATTGATCTTTCCTTAAGTCCAGATCCTCAATGCAGACTGGCCAATCATAGCACAGCATCAATGCATTGGCTGCCTCTGATAGGCAATCATAGCAGCATTTTCAGGCTGGTTTGGTGGATTTCGACCTGAACGTTGTGCATGGGGCACATTATGTAATAATGGTAAATGGACTGTACGTGTATAGCGCTTTTCTAGTCTTTTCGACTACTCAAAGCACTTTCACAGGATATGTCACATTCACCCATTCACACACACATTCACACAGTAGTGGCAGAGGCTACCGTACAACGTGCCACCGATTAGGTAGTAATCATTCATACGCATGCACACTCCGATGACGCGCCATCGGGAGCAAATTAGTATCTTGCCAAAGGATACTTCGACATGAGGACATGAGGAGCCGGGATTCAAAACGCTGCCGTTCCGATTAGAGGACGACCACTCTAACTCTGAGCCACAGCCACCCCAAGACTGGTCCGGACTTGTTACCCAAAGATACATGTTTCTTCAACACTTCTGAACCAATCAAACCCCGAAATGCGTAGGGTTAGCCAGCTAACATAAGCTAGCTGGCAGAGGACTGGGCACTGGCGGCACAGGGGGGAAGTGAAACACCATAATCAAACACACTGCGATGACTCACAGCTGACTGAGTATTGGCAAAGTTTCCCTTAATTTTCATCTTCTTTTGTCTCAATTGCTAGGTGATGTGTGATGTGTGATAGTTCACTTTTATACTTGCATAAGCCTTTGGTTTCTAACTTTATCCTTTTGTCCTGTTTTTGCTGCTGAGTGTTGTTGCAGCCCGTTCTCACTGCAAACTCTTCAAATAGCGCTGCTCTGTCAGTACTTTTTGCATATGAGCTTGACCCCAAAAGCCCCTTTCCATGTCTAACAGGAACACAGCTGGGTGGCGTCAGATGAGAACACGCTCAGACAGAACTGGTTGCGTTGTTAGTATACATGGCACTGGGCGCCTCCACATGCAACACTGAAGGGAGGCGTTCACTAAGGGGCGGAGTTCACTCCCATGTGGATGTTTGTGGGGTTTTTGCTACATTTTACCATGTGCATCACGGCAACAGGGCGTGTCATCTCACCATGTGCATTTATGCCTAAAACATCATGAGACAAGACGGAAGGTCACTGACCAAGTGAAGAGTTGGGATGAAAACATGTTGGATGTTGACATCCTGTTTATACTGTTCAAACACATATGATGATAACTGGATATCTTCAGAATTCTCATAAACCAGGCACCTAGAACAAAAAAAAAATGGATGGCATCATGGAACCATGGAACAGTAAAGTCAATTTTAAAACTAATATGTCAAAAGATCCCAAAAAGTCATTCAGGAAGCAGGGGCGAGTGACAGCTTTACTCTGTGACACAGTCTGACACCCTGATCATCATTCATGTCATTCATCATTCCAGCAGGACTAAGCCCTGTTGTTAAAACCTGCCAGTCCACCACTGGACTGGCTTAAAGCTCAGAAAAAATCCCTCCCTCCTTAACCACTCTGACCAGCCACATCTCCATGAATGAATATGTCACATAGCAAATCCTGGGACAGGGGGGACCTTTATAATCCACTTTTTAATCCTTAATCCCTAATGTGTCCAATCCCATAACCTGGCTCACCTGCCATGTTAGAGGAGGTTGACGAGATCAGTGTTAAAGTTAGACGTTCTTTAAGGAATTCATTTTCTCCTCTGTAGCGCTGGAGCTTCCTTTGTGTGCTGCATGTCAGCTCTGCTGGCTACTCTATTACCCTTACCTGTCATTTTACTTAGGCTTTAGATTCATGACACCTGCTTCATGTTAGACCCGAACTTTAATCACGTTTTATTTACATTTGGCTTTAGTTCCTTACTGTTTGACCCCACTACTGTACTTCTAAATGTATTTTTTTTCTTCCGACCTTATATAAAGTATTGATGAAGTATTGATGTAAAAGACAAAATAAAGAATGCCCATGACATGTTGTCATAACGCCAAATAAGGAAAATGATTTATGTTCCATGGGCTACACATGAATATATGGG